>NC_056726.1:366202339-366354839 GCF_019279795.1 Protopterus annectens | reverse complement strand
GCCATGTACATAACATGCATCTATGTGCTGTCATTACAGTAGCAAGGGGTGTGAGTCTACTGTCTGGGACACTTGAGTATATATGGCTTGTACAACACTCTTATCCATGTGAATGTGTTACATACATGGGTAGTATCCCAGGTTATATGCAGTCACACTGGCATGTAGTGTATCATTACGTTACTACTGTTGACAGTGCTTTCCCAAGTAAGAGTAGATTGCTAATTGTAGTACTGGAAACAAACACCCCTGCATGCAAAGATGGACTCTGAGTCCTCACTGTCATGTTCCTGGTGTGTGAGCTGTGTCTCATTAAATATTTCCTACTGGATAATGATCTGACATGTGGAAAATAACTGTAGACTACTGTGTGTATAGCACATGTCAGTGAGGGCTGCCATCATGTAGTAATGGCATACCTATCAGTGTCAGACATCTATCTGTCAACACATTCATCCTAATGCATAGCTAGTTGGCTAGCTGATGTCTGTCAGTCCTCTGTACAGATGTGCAGATGTCAGGTATCCATCTTGGATACTTACAGGCAATCTATGCTTGACTGACACTGACATGTCTGCCCAGCTGTGTTATAAATGCCACAGATAGGACTCCACACCCTGTATGCACCACATGCCATGGATACCTCAACTACACTACCACAGTCAACAGAACATGCTTGGGTACAGGTCTCCAAGACAGACACTAACCATGTTATGTAATACATGTTGCATACATGTCAACTGGAGCACCTCACTGGCCCTCTGCAAGAGGCACCCAGATGATTGGCTGATGCATGTCACTCTCACCCTGAGGATCACCCCAGTGGTGTCTGTTGATAGATGGCCTGCTGGCACATGGCAGGTGGCATGATACCACTGTACACACATCCCCTACACTTCCCATCTCTCCATGGACAATAGCCTGGTACACACCTATGAACACCTGCACCGATGCACCCCAGTACTGACAAATGTGTACATGTGCATTACTGAGAATATCAGTGTCTGTGTGTTTGTAGACCTGTAGTTGGGAATACCCTGAGGCCCTTCACACCCACCGCACCCCCATTGCCATAGTTAGATGTGGCTGCTGCTGTACCAGACATTACATGTACCTTGTTATGCTCTTCTCCCTAAGGGCTACCTGGGCCTTGCAGTACCAGCACAACACTGTTGTACAAATGGGTTGATAGGCATGGGATACCCACTGAGTTCTGGCAAGTGTGTGTATGTGCATGTGTGTATATATGTAGGGTACAGCATTCTGAGGCCACATACTCCTATTACAATATGCATTGCCACACAGTATTAGGGATAGTGATGTTGCTGACCATAGGAGAGGCATGACAATGCATCACCCTACTATGCCTGTGGCATGTGCATTAGATGCATATCCCTGTAGTAGCACTCTTGGGATGGACAAGGGGTTGTATTGCAGTCCTGGTCAATGTGTGATGGTGGGTATGTCAGAGTGTCATCATGGGTTCCAGTGCATACAATATCCACAGTGGGGTGTGGGTGCTGGGTATACTGTCATTACACCATGGTACCCCTGGTACATGTCCCATGTACCACTGTATGGTGACCACTGTCACCATCAACCATACAGGTAACTGATAACACTATCCAGCCCAGTTATGCATGTGCTGTGTGCAACCTACCTGTAACACAATGGACACACTGACAAGGTAGTTAGCACTGATAGGCCCAGGTCTCTCAGATGTGTGTCTGACTGTTATGTGTTTGTCAATGTGTATATGATGGTATGTCACACTATGTATTGTCCATAAACAACCATTACATCCCCATTACCATACTGTACATGCCTGGGGATGTTCTGCATGTAACATGTAACCTGGAACACACCTCATCCTAAAAGCTGTGTGGTGTGTGCAATTAAAGCCACACACATCAGTAGCACTACATACCTAGGTAGGGGTCTAGTCCCAGTGTTGCCAAGTAAGAGTGTGTGTGTATGTGGAGGGATCTACTTCAGGTTGCAGAATATACATGTCCCAGGGGGTCATCTGTCCAAGAACTGCCTGGCATATGCTAACATTTCACAGGTATCATCCTGTGGACATACATTCCATCACAACTAGTGTTAGATGTGTAAATGGCCTCTTCCCCACTGTATAGGTGTGCAGCGATACTGGGGTTGGTATATATAGCTGGGTGTGGCTGTTGTGGACACAGCCAACATCATTGCAGTTACTGTTGAGTGTATCCCCCATGTAGCTGGCCATAATACTGTACAGTTCATGTTAACAGGTTAGGTAGTTGTCTATCACACTATCTGTGGTTCTACAGCACCTCTCACCCTCCAAAGGGTAGGGGTGTGCCACCCACACCAGCACACATATGTTTACCAAGTTGAGGATTGCACTACATTGGGGAAGGGGACATATACCCTGCCAGTACCATCATCAATGACATTAAACTAGCAGACTGCTTATTCCACAATGTGTTGTTCTGCATAGTCTGGCTTGGTGGAATTACATAGGCTACAATGGGTTCCTTGCACAGGTACATACATCCATGTGTACAGTATTCTCTGTGTAGTGCATCAACACCAAAGCCTCTGTGTGTGTTATACACAAACATGTGGTGTGTACCACCCAGTACAACTACCATTGTCCACTGTAGAAGGGCTGCTAACAGCAGCCACCATGCACTCACCTGTATACACCACCCCCAGACCTATCAGCCATGTGGCACAGGCAGTAACTGTTATACAGACCTGTGACATGTGTTCACCTGTACCCAGGATATGGCACAGCCAAGGTGTCACCACAGTGCCATACCCCTTGTGAGATATGACAGCAGACCATCCTCCTGCTGACACATGGACACCTACAACACAAATGGATAACATTATGGAGACCACAATCACTCAGTGTTAATAACAGCTATAATGCATCATGGCTGGACAGCTACACTTCCTGACATGTAAGCATTAAACTTTACTGCTGACAACATGTTACACAGCAGTACATTGGTACACTGTAGTACAGTCACCATGTGCATCAGAACCATATTAGCCTGTCCCTGCATCGATGTTATGGATGACAGGGATGTGGCACAGGTATCATCATATGCACAGGGTGTGTTGTTGGTTTGCCAGAGACCTAGGCTGGGCCATACATTTGACACCATGTGTGTGAGTGAGGGTTTTAATTACTGATATGGCTGTGGTGATGTGGTGTGTGTAGGTATGGGGTTGCCCTAGGTGTGTTTGTATTGTGTGTGAGTATGCATGCACACAGTTCTGCCATGTGGCTGCCCTATACAGGTGTTTGTTGGACAGCTGCAGACCATACCTGGCAGGGTGTGCAGTTCACCACCTCTGGCCATGGACATGAGAACTGTGCCTGCCAGGGGTTCCATGGGCATGTCCAGGTACAAGCCATGATATGGTACTCTCCCTGATGATGACATATGTCTGCTGGAACCAGGTCCCTCCTGGGACTGGCCAGGGCCATGTGCATGTGGCCTGCTGTGGTGTGGTGTGGACAGCACCCCCTGCAGTGCTGGGGCTGGTACTGCCACTACAGGAGCGGCTTGGTGTCCTTGCACATCCACATCGACCTCCAGCTGTTGGTGTTGCTGGCCTACGTCTACATGCCCATCACACCACATGCTCTAGCATGGACAATCCATGGTCGATGAGTCCCACCATCTCACCCCACCATCTATCCATGACCTCTGTAAAATAATGGAGGGCACCTGCAAGATCATGGATGTTGTCAGTTACAGCTGAAAGAGTAGCCCTCTGCAGCCTCAGACCCTGTCTGGTGTACCATTCCATACATGCCTGCACCTCCATGACAGCCTGAAACATGCATCTGGTGGTACCAGATGTGGCACTTCTGCCAGGGGCATGATGACCAGCAGCCCTCCAATGAGCACCCCTGTACATCTGCCTATGTGGTACCCTGCTGGACATCTGGCTATGGCTGCTGTGTCCAGACACAGCAGCCATAGATACCACACTGTCCTGTGCACTGCCACCAACCACCAACTGTCCCTCTGCTATGGCCACTGGTGATGGGGTATCTATAGGCACTGTGACTGTGTGTGGGGATGGGGTGGATAACAGGGGGATGTCAAATGATGGTGCAGTTTCAGCCTCTGACAACCCCGCCTGTGCCTCAACACACCTATCATCATTTTCAGTGTCTGTATGGACACCAACATCAGATTGCCTGCAGGAGGGACCCTGACCCACCTCGCCACCTGTGAGGGGAAAACAAGAAATGCACTTTAAGACCTGTATGTCATTGCTTAACAGTACACACACACACACACACACACACACACACACACACACACACACACACACACACACACACACACACACACACACACACACACACTGACATTCCACCATAATACTTACCTGTCCCTGAGTTTACAGACTGTCCCAAGTTTATTCTCTTAAGTTCCCCATCCTGCATCACACTTGGAAACTTACACTCATTAATACCAATCATTAATGTATCATTCTTCTAATTGCCTAGACAAGTGATCACAAAACATGACCTGTTACTCCATTACCTCTTTGACTTGATTGGAGTCGGTTTTACAAAGACTCACTGCTGTCATCCAGTGTTCACCCTGGGTTTGTCCAGACATCATGAGCATGGCCCCCATATGTTAGGGGCTACTACAGTCACTCAATAATGTCATGCACTGGAGTGTCATACATAACTATTGCTCAGTAGATGCAAGATCTGTTGCTCTATTAACTTATTATGTGGACAACAGTAATATTTGGAAACACTCACTGGTGTTGTCTAGTAATTCCCCAATGCATCTGTAGTGCTGCATACATGGGTATTCTTTCACCTTTCTGCTGATTGCAATTATAACAGTATACCTGGTGTCTAGTTTCCCTCCCAATGCATGTTCCATGCTACAGACCTTATTATACTATCAGCTGTCCTGAGATTACATGTCAGACAAGTATTCCTGGTGTCTCATGTGTCTGTCCATGTCCATGTACTGCACGATTTCAAAGGGAAGTTGAGAGGTATGAACAACCCCACAATCACACATGTGCATACATGGACACACACACAAACACACACACACACACACACATCCTACATACATCAACCCCCCTCCACTCCACCAGATTGCACTTACAGACAAAATAACCCCCCCACACACACACACACACACTTACAGGTGAGGTTGCATGAAGATATTACACACAGACCTCCCATTACCCATCTGTCAACATGCATGACATATGGTACTCAACAGCATGCAGTGCAGCTATAGTCAATCCATGCTAGCAACAGTATACATGTGTGTGATGCATGGGCTGTGTTAGTAGGTGATGCCCCTTCCCTGGAACACACTGCACCCATGTACACAGTATTGCTGTGCACCTGTTCGGCACCCTGGCATGTACTGTGCACCATACCTCACAGGTGTACACACCATTGCTGAATGTGTATTACTGTGTCAGTTATGTCTGCTCTGCTGCTCACAGCCCCTATGTGTTTGTCTGACACATACCTGGGATGATATGTGGACAGATGTCATTTGTGAATGCCTGATGTCTGATTTACAGATGTCATCATCAGTGGTGCATGTATGGCCAATACGATACAATTACACTGACAACCTTCAAACCTTACCATGGCTATGGGGAGTGTACACACCCTTATTGATATGATGCCCTCTTCCTTGATATGCCATGGGACCACATTACTGCATATGTTAACATTACATGAACCTGATATGTGACATATGACCTGTACAATCAAATGCAGTGTCAAACAAATGTGTTAGTTGTGCTGATGCTGATTGAGATGCATACACTTTGTGGGTGCATATGTGTGCATGCCCTTATCATGATGGTTTGTTGCACCTACTGTTATGTGTACTACAGCAGTCACTATTCCTGGCAGGGGTATACTAGCATGGGCCATCTGCATTTGCCAGTATTTGGTCAGTCTGCCCTACACATGTCCCCCAACTCTGCATGATTGCAAGGTCAACTCATGTGCACATCCCTTGGAGTTCACACACTGCCATCACTATTGCTGTGGAGTCAGGGTTATGTCTGCCACAGTTCCTGACCCTGACTGTGTGCAGATACAGCCATTCATAGCATCCTTTGGATCCCTGCTGCAGTGCACTGTTGTGTCATGATGACACTGCCTCCCCACCTTCAGCCATTTTGCAGATGCTTGACAACTATGGCCTACACATGTGTGTCATTTTGCAGTGTCCCAAACACTGAACACCATGTGTACCAGCCTAGTCCCAGCTAATGAATGGCAAACATACAGGTGTACACTGGCACCAGCAAGGTACAGATGGGGATGGTGGGCCTGAGGTGGGGTGAGGTGTTGGTTGTGCAGCACATGTATCTTACTTGATACTGTCTGTAGGTTTCCAATGTGGTCTTGGTACACCAGTACACATTGCAATGCATGCCTTTTGGGGACCTTTTCTGTTATGCATATGCTACCTGTAGAGAGGCCTGGCTGATGTTTCCTGTGGTACAACTGTCCCATCTGATTACCCTAACCCATGGGCCACATGTATGCAGAGTCCAGGCAATTGCTGACATGGGTACTGCACAGCTAGTACTTGCTAGACATTCCTGCAACTCCCTCAGTGTTGTGGCATGTTACTAGGCAGCCTGCATGACCAGTTTGCTACATGTGACATCATCTGTCTTGGATGGCCATCTGTTTATTTTCTACATTATTCCTGTCCCATACATCCTCACCACATACATGACTGTCTGCACTGTTTGCCATGGTATATGCAATGGTGAGGTATGGCTACATGTCCAACTCCTGGGTGCTACCTGTTGGGTATGGGGTCCATGCCATGGCATGTAAGATGTGTGCAAGCCATGGCTGCCTCTGTTGCAGGTAAGTGGGCACATTTGATGGCCAAACATCTTGGACAGCAGACCATTTCTTGGTGTGACATTGGGGATGTGTACTTGCTGGAAGGTGCATTCTCATGAAGAATGCATGCTGTCAGTACCTCAACAGCTGCTTCCACTATATTTTATCTGGAGTGTGTGCACACATATGCTTCCAGTGTTTGTGAAGGTATGTATTCCCCATATTTGCTGTCCTAACATACGATTCCATATTACACACTCATTGCTCATGTTAGGACCACATTGCAGGTTGTAAGGGTTGTGGACTGCAGTATTGTGATATGCCATAGTGTAGATCTGTAACAGTTGCCATTGTAATACTGGTATATACACTGTTGTAGCACTGTATAAGGGTGATGTTTCACACATGTCCCTACTGTAGGCCATTTGTCCCACCATTATGTTCATCTCTGTGCACACATTTTGCAATGACAGGATGTTAGTTATATTGCAGGAGTCTGACATACCCTTCAGATACACCATCATGGTGACCACTGTGATGCAGTGCAGTTAACAGCAACAATACATGAACATGTACAGCATGCATTATGGGTAGGTGTGTTAAATGTGTGCATGGAATATACCATGGCCATAACATGACCGGTGTATTGGCAAACCTGAACAAACACCATACTCACCAGCTACAGGCTGCTGCCCTGGAGGTATACCAGAGGGACCTACATAAGTGTGTGAGAGATGTGATGTCAGTAGCCACAGCTGTGGCATTGGTACAGGGTGGGTGCAGCATTACAGTACATCAACAGTACAAGCCCACAATACTACAGATTATGCACATCTGTTTATTACTACTATGCAGCAACAGACTATATATATTTCATCTCACATATGCATGATCTAACTGTACAGATGTGGATGGATATGCAACAGTGGTCTACTGATGTGCCCTGTGGCCTTACCTGCATGCTCCTCTGCCATTGTGTGGGTAGCACCCACCTCCACTATGCTCTCCACCAGGTGTTGTGTGTGTGGGTGGGCAGGTGCCCTGAGGCTGGCAAGGAGCTCCTCAACATGTGTCAGGGGGCTGGATGGCATGACCCCCCTGTTGCAAGCTGGTCCCCTGACTGCAGCAGCATGCTGATGGGCATGGTGAAGTAGATCTGTGCATCGATGCCGGACCTGCTCATAACTGCGGTTATGCAGGCTGACATCGTTTACCCTGTGGACAAGATCATTCTACAGGGTGGTCCACTCCTGCTTATCATGGGCTGTCCGGCCGAACACCTGGTAGTGCTGCACCAGGTGTGAGATGATGACATCATTCTCCTCCGCTGTATAAATGGGCAACCTCTCCCTGGACATATTGCCTGAAAGACATAAAGATGGAAACAGGTCTGAGGACCTCATACTGCAAGGTTATCATAGTTGTTAATACACATCTCTGTCTCCCCCCACCATATCTGCAACAACAATCTGATCACACAACTCAACAGGTATGTCTACAGAATACCTACCATTGGGACATATATCGTATTGTACAACACTTTGTGCTATGTGTTTGTAGTCATGTTCCCTGTGGGGACACTATCATTGGTGGCCTGTTATGGACAATGTCACCTGCATGCCATTGTAAGGGCCACTATGGTTCCATATATGCATGTGTTCTGTTTGCTATGTGATTGCTGCACATCTGTTGTTTTGTGTTATTGGGGATATCTATGCATGCTGTTGGACATGATCCAGGAATGTGTGGACTATTACTACCCACATATGTTCTATAACAGTGACACAATAGCATGTTTGGGGAACAGTTGCCAGCAGAACCACCTCTCCCACCTCATCTGGCCATGTTACCAGGCCACATCACATGTGGGACCCACCCTGGGGCCTCCTCATCTACTGGTCCTGCACTACCTTCAGGTGGAACCACCTCAGGGGATGGTGTTCACCCCCTGGGAGCACACACAGACATGATCCTGTCACCCGAGGTCAGGTCCAGGGTCTGGTGCATAGGGAGCTCCACAGAGACTTGGGGGATGTGCTACAGCACCTTGAGGCCCTCAGTACACACTCACAGGGTCTGCATGCTCCTCCTGCTCAGCCTCCAGCCCAGGCACCTTCAGGGCCATGAAGCTGATGTTGTGACTGCCCATGGGTGGGGACCTTGGTCCCATTGTTTCCATATGGGGCTCATGGGCTTCCACATCACAGATGACACTCCCCATCCAGGGTGTTTACCCACCACATGTGTCATATACCACCCCTGTAGGCTGTCTTCTCTATCTTCCAACCCAACCCACCTCCACAAATATACCTGCTATCCTTCCCCAAATTACCAATCCCACCTTCACAAACAAGGGCAATGTGTTCCCAACATGGGGTTCACACCTGACATAACCATCCATTTTGCACACACTTACTGCTGTATATATATGTGTGTGTATTGATATGTGTGATGTTCCCTCACACATATCATGCAGCACTGTCATTCAAAAGTAGGGGACATGTATTTATAAACATATATATATATATATATATATATATATATATATATATATATATATATATATATATATATATATATATATATATATATGTGTGTGTGTGTGTATATATGTATATATATATATATATATATATATATATATATATATATATATATATATATATATATATATATATATATATATATATATATATATATATATATATATATGTGTGTGTGTGTGTGTGTAGATATATATATATATATATATATATATATATATATATATATATATATATATATACACACATATATATATATATATATATATATATATATATATATATATATATATATATATATATATATATATATGGGGTGCATTCAGACATCAGGTCCACACTCTCTAACTCTCCTTCCTGCACAGCTGCACTGTTCTGCCTTGCTACAACACAGACAGGTGCCACATGTGGACACAGCCTAACATTAGGGGGTATATATAGGGACAGATTGCAGGTAAGCCTATTACACACCTATGGCATTTGTGCATGCTACATTACATGTTAACATGACTGTCCTGCAAGTGGTGGGCTCTGGAACCCATGTGTCCATCATAATGGCATTACTTCCACCACCAGCTATTGGCCACACTAATATACATGTCTTGCATTACACAACACACACTATGATGGCTTACATCTTGTCAGTCAGTGCTGATCTGCACAGTTGACAGGTATGGCCCACTGCCCACAGGGACAGACACTATTGTCCATAGCAGTTGTTCAGCTGGACATCATTACAACAACAACACCTGATGGCACATATAAATCATTCCACATCATCTATCCCATTATTATGGACCAAGTACTACATTCAATTACATGCATATATACTTCACATACCTGTTGTGGGAATGATGTCTCTTCTGGATAGTTTGCTGTGTGGATGGCTGGATGGATGTGTGTTTTTTGTTTGTTGTATTTGTTTTTTTTTTTCTTTCTTTCTCTCTCTCTCTCTCTCTCTCTCTCTCTCTCCACTAAATGGATTGAGCTGCTTTGAATAGATTGCAGCATGGATTTTGTAGGTGATGCACATGATCAGGTGATGGCCTCTGCACCAATCAGTGTCCACCACTTGCTACCTGCATGCAGCATGCTGTGTAGTACTTCCAATTACCACTGTCATGGCAACCCACTACTATAAATTCCTACATCATGTGGGTGTGGTCCCTTTACCTTTCCTGTATGGAGGACATCCTTCCTGTGTGTGGGCAGCAGTGTTACAGACAGCAGGTAGCAATACCTCTTACAAGAGGACTTGCAGACTCAGGCCAGCTACATATTTGTATAAGGTTCCAGACCTACAGACAGTGTGAGTAGTGTTGTTATATGCATTGTATACCACCAGTGTTACAGGGTTTGTGTGTACATACTAGTTTAGCATGGAATGCAGTCTGTCTGCATAGCTCTCAACTGTGGGCCTATCCACATGATGGCCAGAGGATTGCCTGTTATGTTTTGTCTGTCCACCACACAGGTCTTGTGTCAGATATATCACTGGCATTGTGTCTGTTGAGTGCTATCAGTACATGGCTACATCCATTTGTGTTTCTGACTTCATATTCCTGACTAAGGGTATGTTGCAGACTATCCTGTAACACCAGCAACTTTCTCAGTGTATAACAACACTATTTCAAATATGGCCCTGTGTTCTGGCCTCTGTCCTCCACCTATATACCAGGCTTTGTCCATATGACATGCAGTAAGAGGTTGTTATGTAGTGGCCTGTGATTATGTCATGCTGCCATTCCTGCCATCATTCCAGTGATGTTGTGGTCCCCACACATATTGTGGGGTAGGGTCCATATATATGTGGGCTACAGCTGGACAAAACATGTGTGCCCTTCTGCAGTCCAGAGGTCAGTGTATGTAACAGTGTTATATGCCCCTGTAAGTCAGTCTATGGGGGAGGGGTATGCACCATATATAACCTAGGCTGTTACAACATGTGAGGGATATCAGTAGTAAGATGCCTTAAGGTATATGGCTGTACATTTTCATACATTTCACCTTGGGAACATTGGTGGCCTAGTGCTTACTGTCATACAGACTGTTCTGTTTGTCAGTGTGATAGTGATGTTTTCAGTTAAGCATTGTTATGTAACAGATACATCCTCATTGTGGCAACTTAATTCTTTTCCCCCTAGGGGTTGAGTACAGAGTGTAATTGGAGGCTGCTGAACTATACATCTGCATTACTTACTGTTGATTGATTGTTATCCTCTGGCCCAGTCTTTCTTTACTGTTGTACTACTTGAAGGCCTTGGCCTGGACAGCAACATATGTTATGCTTTCGGATTACTGTATAAAATGATCTGCTTGAGAGTTGCATTACTCAGTTAGTATGTATTTCAAACACCTAACAGCTATATGACATGGCATATACAACTGTAATAGTACACAAATAAACATTTCTTATGTATGCAAACCTGTGTGTGGTGTCATATCCTTTGACTTCTCTGTGGGTATATGTTTCATGCAATAATTGTCTTTTGTATGAGTGAATCATACACTGTCCATTTTAAAAGGTGGCAACTGTAGGAATACTGGCTGTTCAATATGCTGTGCACCCTCTAAATATGTATCTTCCTATACATATCTATGTGTGTGTATGTGTATATACATATATATTTATATATATATATATATATATATATATATATATATATATATATATATATATCTGCATATATGTGTGTGTATATGTATCTTTGGAATGTTTATTGCTTCCACATTGTACATTCCCTATGGTAGCCAGACTGTACTGCATGATATGTTATTGATACCATCCTGACATCATACAGGTGGGATGGATTACTGTTAACTTCTTGTGGCTATGTTGTGTAGGGTCCTGGGTATGGGACTTGCAAGTGTTGGTATTGTGTTGCAAGGCAGATCTGTTTGGCTGTGGGGGAGGGGTGATATCAATAATTACAAGAGGTACTTAGCTTGGGCCCCCTCACCCCCATTAATGGTGCCTTTGGTCATATATGTATTTGTTGTGTTCTCTTTTATATCTATAGATATATATCTGTATATATATATATATATATATATATATATATATATATATATATATATATATATATATATATATATATATATATATATTATATATATATATATATATATATATATCTATATATATATATATATATATATATATATAGATGTATACATATATATATATATATATATATATATATATATATATATATATATATATATATATATATATACACACACACACACACACACACACACACACACACACATACATCTACATGTATAAATACATTTCCTGTACTGTTGAATGACTGTGCTGGATGATATGTTTGTGAAAACATCAGGGTTATGTATATCTGACATGGCTTAGTGGTAAATCACTTTGGCTATGGTGTGCAGGGTCCTGGGTTCGAGACTTGCAAAGGCTGTTTATTTTGTTGCTGGGCAGAACAAGGGCTGTTGGATACAGAGTGATTAAGGCACTTTTAAGCAGTTGTAAGTGGGTTTGCATGGGTTTTCCTGGTGGTAAGCAATGCTAACTTCTGGTTAAATATGTTTACAGTCAGTTAGCCTCTAAATTGCTTATCCTGTGTAGGCATTGCTTACCCCCATGCAAACAGGCTTAAACCCACTTACTGCTGCTTAAAAGTGCTTACTCCCACTTACCCCCACTAATTTCTTTAAAAGAAAAGAAAAAGGGTTGATAGGAAAGTGGTGAAAAAGGGGCACAAAGAGGGAAAGACAGTAGGGAAAATAGCTAGGGATGTGCAGGATGGGTGTAGGGAAGGTCCATAGCTGCCCATTTCTTCTACAGCAACAGCTGTGCATATACACTGATTTGGAGGTAGATTTGGACACTCATACCCCTGAGAGAGGGGTGAGGACAACAATAATATGTTGTGAAGCCAATTAGACCAGATTACATGTGTCCAGTGGACATGTGTGCAAAATGGACAGCTATGTATGGGGTGAGATTTTTTGGGGGGAACAGATTGCCCTTTTTTTTAAGGTGAGAGTGGGATGTTGGGGAGGGATAGTAGGTATATTTGGGGAGGTAGGTTGGGTAGGATAACAGACAAGACAGACAAGACAGCATACAGGGGCAGTATATGACACATGTGGGGGTAAAAACCTTGGATGGGGAGGGGTGTTTGGAAATCAGAAGCCCATAAGCCCCCTAGTAGAAACAGTGGGACTGAGGTCCCTACCCATGGGCAGCCACCACTACACCTTCAAGGCCGCAAAGGTGGCTGTGCTGGGGGCTGGGTATGAGGGGCAGTATGAGGGGCAGGCTGACCCCCTAGATGCACCACATGGCCCTCAAGCTGGCGTAGCAGATCTCCAACCTCCCTGCAGAGCTCACTGCGCACCAGACCTGACGATGGGTGACAGTATCCTGTCCGTGCCCACTCCCAGGTGGGTGAGCCCCATCCCCTGAGGCAGTTCTACCCGAACGTGGTGCAGGACCAGTGGACGAGGATGTCCCAGGGTGGGTCCCAGATGTGCTGGTGCCCAGTGCCATGTCCAGATGAGGTAGGAGAGGTGGGTTTGCTGGGACCAGCCTTCCCAAATGTGCTATGGTGTTTCAATTTTAAAACATATGTGGGTTAGTAATAGTCAACACATTCCAGGATTAGGTATAACAGCATGCATAGATATTCCCATTAACCCAAAACACCAGATATGGAACAGTTGCATAGCAAACAGAACACATGCATATATGGAACCACAGTGGCCATTACAACAGCATGCAGGTACATTGATGGCAGCATGCCACCAATGTGGGAGTATTTCAACATGGCACATGCATAGAAACAAATTTCAATATTTATCAAACAATAGGACATATGTCCCAACAGTAGATTTAATTGTACACATACCGATTGAGTTGTGTATTTAGTTTATTGTTGCAGATATGGTGGGGGGGAGATGTCAATTAACAACTTGTATATCCCTGTAGTTCTCATTACTTTCTTAGTCAGTGCTGTGATCTGTACCTTACAGGTATTATTACACTACCCTATGGCCTTAGTTTGGACAGTGGTATGGATGTAGACAACTATATACATGAACTGTGTTTTACCTGCAGTATACACCTCTTACCTGGTATACCTGTGGAGGTATTGTTTGTTAACACTACCTGACTGTTTCTACGCATATTCCCAGATTCCAGGTTGATGTTATGCACATACCTCTCCATCTCTTATTGCACACACTCTGGGCATGTCTTGACAACATGCAGGTGAAACTGGGACATATTTTGACTATTGCCCTCATAAACCTTTGGTGAGTTGCTACAATGACAGGTTTGTTTTCATAGACATTTTCCAAATATTTACAGGCCTGACAGTCAGTTATATGACATTAAATGCTGCCTAAATGTCAGAGATTATCATGCTGATATGCCAGGGGGACAGGGTAACAGGCAGCAGATATGGGCCAATTATCTGGACATTCTGGACAGATCTGTACAGTTGAGGGGTATGATTCTGCATACAGCTTACTACCACTCCCAGGATTCGAACCATGGCTGTGTCTGCTAAAAATAAAACAGTGTACATCACAGTTGAGTGTGCTATATAGATATTGCTGTGTATCTTTTCTCTGAATTCTGTCTATAAGTCTCCCATGGTTTTACAATCTGACCTTGTAATTACAACACTCTTATACAGGGTTTCCTAGACAGTTTTATTATGTAGCACTGTGTGGATGACAGTGATGAGTAATACCTTATTATTCAGAGATACTGCAACACTAACACTGCCATACAATACCAGACTAAACAGTACCAGTCCAGGATTTCAATCTTTTATTTCTAGGCACAGTTTTCGTATCTGACAGACCTGTGGGGGGAATGTTTGTTAACACTACCTGAATGTTGCCACACATATTACCAGATTCCACATTATTATTATGCACATATGTCTCACTCTGTTACTGCACACACTCTGGTCATAGCTTCACAACATGGGGGTGGAGTTGGGACATACTTTGCTTATTACTCTCATAACACTTTGGTGAGTTGCTAGAGTGACAGGTTTGTTCTTATAGATATATTTCTGACAGTTATGATGTCTGACAATCAGTTGTATGTCATTATTTGCTGCCTAAACTTCTGGGATCATCCCACTGATTTGCCAGGGGGACAGAGTGACAGGCAGGGTACTTACACCAATTATCTGGACTTTCTGACAATATCTGTACAGTTGTGGTGTATGATTCTGCATACAGCTTACTACCACTCCCCGGATTTGAACCATGGCTGTGTGTGCTAAAATACAACACTTCACATCTCAGTTGAGTGTGCTATTTGGATTATGTTGTCTATCTTTTCACTGTTTTCTGTCTAAGTCTCTCTCAGTTGTACAATATGACCTTGTGATTACAACAGTCATATACAGACATTCCTACACATTTTATTTATGTAGCACAGTGTGGGTAACAGTGCTTAATACAACAGTACTATTAAGAGATTGCAACACTACATTACCATATGATACCAGAGTAAACACAAGCAGTCCAGGAGTTAGACCTTTATTGCCAGGCTGTTAACCTTTTATTTACATACAACCTATATGAGACTCTTCCTGCCATATTGTCTGGTTTATTCAGTACATGCCATACACAATACAGGTTTTATACTGGCAATTAACTTTCTACTACTTTTAGATTTATTTCTTATGACAGTACATGCAAGATTATTACTAACCTGCCTCACGATGCAGCCTCTGCATCCTACAGGCATGGGCTTCCAGATTCACAGCCCATTTGTCTGATGCTGTCAAACACATAAGAGGAATATTTAGCCATACCTAGCCATAATATACATGAGCTGGCAATTATTAAACAAGTAGTAGAATGGTACTTACACACGGCTGGGACATCACCCATCTGCCTAGGCTCTTGGATCCACTGATCCAAGAGCTCCCTCTTTCTCCGTTTCAGGTCAGCATAGTGATGCCTTGCCTGCTCACCAGTTCAAGGAATGCCAATGGCACTGGTGAGGCCACGGGCGAGACGGTCTCAGGCTTCCGCTTTCTATTGGGAACCCTGGTACTGGCCCTGCAGCAGTCTCTGGTCATGGTCTTTAACAAGGAGTCCTGCCCATGACTTTGGACTCCTGGATGCCCCAGCGCTGCAACAGGAAGCACAATCCTTCACCCACTGGCCATAGTGCCTACAGGAGGAAGCTGCAAACAGTTATGAGATGTATTCCCACCTGTAGGGTTTAAATAGGGCTGATTTCCTGAACTTTGCAGTGATTGAATGGTTTGAAATTGCTAAGCTATGGGCAAACCTGCTTACCTAAGGTTGGCATTGCTTAAAGGGGTATACCAATGGGCAAACTGATTTAGCTGGCCTGCACATTGCTTACACCCAGTAAGCAGGGGTGTGCACTGCTTAGCATTGCTTAATTTTAAATGTGCACACTGTTTGCTGTTTGGCATTGATTTATCATTCATTACATATTATACATTTGTTTGGTATCCATGATTCATGTGTACATACACTGTATGGGTCCTTGTGTTAATTGGGGGGTTTCAACACTTTAGTACAATAGCACCTCACATCTGGACTTAATGCAGTACTCCAATTCACATATTTATGTTATGTAGTAGGTTATACAACATAAAACTGTATATAGATTCCTTTCACGTGTAAATTTTGATTTTGCTATAGTGAGGATCTGTTTGGGGATATCTCAATCTTATGTACTGCTGTGATGGCTTACTGGTTAACTACTGTGACTATAGTGTATAGGGTCCTGGGTTCAAGACCTGTAAGGGCTGTTTATTTTGTTGCTGGGCAGAACAGCGGGTATTGGATACAGAGTGATTAAGGCACTTTTAAGCAGTTGTAAGTGGGTTTGCGCAATGGTAAGCAATGCTAACTTATGTTTAAATATGTTTAGGGAGTTAGCTTCAATATTGCTTAACCTGTGTGCGATTGCTTACCCCCATGCAAACGGGCTTAAACCTGCTTATTAATGCTTAAAAGTGCTTACTCCCACTTACCTCCACACTAATTTAGACAGAAATGTAACATGGCTCTTGGGAAAGTGGTGGATTTGGACACTCTATGGATTTATCATTCATTACACATTATTGGTAAATAGAAAAGCACTTTGGTAACACTGCAGGTAAAATCACTGAACCGTTATTGTCCAAATACAAAGAACCAGAAAAAAGACTTCACTGACTGAACCAGAAAAAATACTTCACTGACTAAGCACTTTCACCCTCCTGGGCATCTTCAGAGTCAGTTAACTTCATTAAAATCAAACTTTAAATACACTTGCCAATTAATACACAATTGAACAATGTAAAACCATTGAAAAAATCAAGTAATTAATTAATTAACCCCTTAAGTGTTTGTTGAACAGATCTTTGTCTTTTAAAAATCAATGTTTCTTAATACAATGCACTGAGTTCTCAGTACAATTGATCAAAGCTAAAATATATATACACCTAAATAAACCATCCATCCATTACCTAAATTGTTCTCTCCAAATAGTACAACATATATTGTTTAGAATCTAATAACACAACCAGAAAACAAAACAAAAACTGATGTCTGTTTGCATTGGTATATGTATGTATTCTTGTATATCAAATACATGCTGCCTTATGTCTTAAAATGCAAACTAGGGAAAGAGTGTCATTAATGCCTGGAGCATTACTAGCATCCAATCTTATCTGCCATAGGCATTCCCTAACCTCCAAAATAGTTTTGTAATCTCCCCCAAACTCTTTTGTGTAAAGCCTATCTATTACAAAAATATAAACTTTTTGAAATTTGGACAGTTATTGGTGTGGTTGTATAGTGAATTGGTGTTTTTTTTTGTTTTTTATATCTCTATGTAATGTTCTAAAATTCTTTGCCTTAGCTTTCTAGTGGTCATACCTATATAGAATGCTGGACAGGATAAACAGGTAGCAACATAAATAACCATACTTGTGTTGCAATTACAGTGGCCTGGACTCCTCAAAGTTCCCTTGAAATTACCTACACAAACATAGGGACCATCATTAATAAATTTACACACTTTGCAGTTGCCACATTTAGCCATTATGGCAGGTCTTTGGCCAAAGGTCCTAGGTGTCCTTTCTAACAGTTCTTTGATATTAAAACCCCTGCTGTTTATGAAGGTAGGCATTCTACCTAATATATCATATAAATCTGTAGGGATGATGTTTTCCCAGGCCCTATGGATAACACTTTTAACTTCAAAAGCTAAAAAGTTGTGTTGTAATACCATTCCTGTTGACACATTTTTTTCTTTCTAGTTTACTGTTATGATTGATAACTTTGTCACACGTCCTTTGTGTGTCATGCAGGATGGGAGTACAATCAGTAAACCTTCTTCTAGATATTTCATTTTCAAGCATAGTGAGCATGTCCAATGGGTAACCCCTTTGGACAAACAAATCCCTCAGGACCCCTAATTCAACTGTGAAATTGTTGTCCTCACTAATAATGCGAGACAACCTGATCATCTGGCCCTTGACCACATTCCTCTTAATATAGGAAGGGTGGCAACTGTCGTAGTGTAAAAATGAATTGCTATAGGTTTTCTTTCTATCCAAGCTAGATTTTATTTTTCTGTTTTTAATGTATAATTGTAAATCCAAATAATCAATACTCCTATTGTCAACCTTATGTGTAAATTTCAAAAATTTAGTAGTGTAATTCAAATATTTTATAAATTCTTCCAATTCATCATGTGTGCCTTTCCAAAAAAACAAAATGTCATCCAAGAATCTTAGAAAAATAGGCATCTTTGTTCTAAATTCAGATCTCAACACAAACTGATCTTCCCATTCTGCTAGGACAAGGTTAGCATATATGGGTGCACATTTAGCGCCCATAGCTACCCCAGTGGACTGTCTGTAATATTCATCCTTGAACCCAATGTAATTGTTCTCCAAAACCATTTGCATCAAATCCACTAGTAAACCTTTCTTGACCTGATGTAGATCAGTATGTTTATCTAAACTCTTGCCAAACCAGTCTAAACCAATTTCATGGGGAATCACTGAAAATAAATTAATAACATCAACTGTTACTAATAAAAATTCGCCTAGATGTTTATCAGTCAAAATTCTAAGGCAGTCCAAGTAATGCCAAGAATCTTTTAATATACAAGGCAAACTGTCCAAAATCTCCTTAGTCATAATGTCTATATATGATGCTAGTGGTTCAGTTTTAGAGCACCTAGCTGCAACTATCGGTCTAAAGGGTGGATTAACTATATTTTTATGGATTTTGGGTATTCCAAATAGAGTAGGCATGACCAGATGTTCCACCTGTAAATATTTATACTCATCTGCATCTATAATTCCTTCACATAACATCTCATAAAGCTGCCAGTCTATCTTAGTATGTGCCTTCTGGACATCAAATCTCGAGACTAGCTCGTATGTGTTGGAATCACATATGATACTCTGCATCTGCACTGAGTAATCAATGTTGGTTATAATAACTACTCCTCCCCCTTTATCCGGTTTCATGACCCTATATTCGTTGTTAGCTGAAAGCTCCTTTAAGCAAAATGCTTCTGCAGATGTTAAGTTTTTGTCATACACTACCGGTCTACTGTCAATTAGACGTCTGATATGCAGGGGCGGCTCGTGGCATAGGGCTGCCGGACTGCAGCCCCCTCAAAAAGAAAAAAGAGAAAGAAAAAGAAATGAAAAAATAAAAAAAATATTTTTTTAAAATTCGAGCGCATGCATAGACCGAGTCCCGCTTATCGGTCTATCGCATGCTCAGGGCAGCCCAGCCGTCCCATAGGGGACACAAGGAGCGTCTGTGCACTTTTACAGTGCACAGACCCGCCAGATTATGGGGCGTCCGGACTGCAAGAGGAGCAGCAGGGACTCGGGACAGTGCCTTAGGGATCTCGTCGGCAAGGAGCATGTGGATCTCGCGGGTCTTCAGTATTGCGGGAAGGATGTATGGATTGTACGGACGTTAACTCTGGATGTATTCATTCAGGTAAGGTGCCTTTCAATTTACAATGTTTATTTTTCTTTGTGTATGGTGCTTGTGCTTTACTGGAGTTTGTGTATGGTGCTTGTGCTTTACTGGAGTTTGTGTATGGTGCTTGTGCTTTACTGGAGTTTGTGTATGGTGCTTGTGCTTTACTGGAGTTTGTGTATGGTGCTTGTGCTTTACTGGAGTGTGTGTGTGTGTGTGTGTGTGAAAATGCCCCAGGTGCTTAGGTAGGGAATGCCTCAGGCTTGAACCCTGTACCCTGTATGCAGGTGTTAAAGACTTGAGTTCCCTACCCACCACCATTTGTAAAAATTTCAGATTTTTACCTCATATTTGATCTGATCTGTTCCTCATAATATCTGTGGTTTGTAAATGTAATGCTTGATATTTGATGGTGTAGTAGTAGCATTGTTGCCTCACAGCTGCAGGTTCTTGGGTTTGATTCTTGGCTGGGGTTCCTTCTTTGTGGGGTCTGTATCTTCTCCCTGTGTTTGTGTGGGTTTGCTTTTGTGCCCTCCCATGTTACAAAGACATGTCTGCATTATTTCTTCCTGGGCCTCCGCTGAAAATTTGTTTATTTGTTCCAAGTCAGACTGTCCTGATTAAAAAATGTTAAATAAAATTGATAGGCATTTGAATTTCAGACTTAAGGGTTTCTGAATGTTTAATTCCCATTTGATGGTGCAGTGGTAGTATTGTTGCCTCACAGCTATAGGTTTTCTGGTTTGATTCTTGGTTGGGGTGGCTTCTGTGTGGAGTCTGCATCTCCTGCCTGTGTTTGTGTGGATTTGCTCTGGTGCCCTGCCATTTTACAAAGATGTGTCTGCAGTTTTAATCCCTGCGTCTCTGCTGAAAATTGTTTTGTTCTGTCCAGTAAATTTGACAGGCATTTGAATTTCAGACTTCAGGTTTCTGAATGTTTAATTCCTTGCAGATTTGATGGTGCAGTGGTAGTATTGTTGCCTCACAGCTATAGGTTTTCTGGTTTGATTCTTGGTTGGGGTGGCTTCTGTGTGGAGTCTGCATCTCCTGCCTGTGTTTGTGTGGATTTGCTCTGGTGCCCTGCCATTTTACAAAGATGTGTCTGCACTTTTAATCCATGCGTCTCTGCTCAAAATTGTTTTTGTTCTGTCTTCATTAAATTTGACAGGCATTTGAATTTCAGACTTCAGGTTTCTGAATGTTTAATTCCTTGCAGATTTGATGGTGCAGTGGTAGTATTGTTGCCTCACAGCTATAGGTTTTCTGGTTTGATTCTTGGTTGGGGTGGCTTCTGTGTGGAGTCTGCATCTCCTGCCTGTGTTTGTGTGGATTTGCTCTGGTGCCCTGCCATTTTACAAAGATGTGTCTGCAGTTTTAATCCCTCGTCTGCTGAAAATTGTTTTTGTTCTGTCCGCAGTAAATTTGACAGGCATTTGAATTTCAGACTTCAGGTTTCTGAATGTTTAATTCCTTGCAGATTTGATGGTGCAGTGGTAGTATTGTTGCCTCACAGCTATAGGTTTTCTGGTTTGATTCTTGGTTGGGGTGGCTTCTGTGTGGAGTCTGCATCTCCTGCCTGTGTTTGTGTGGATTTGCTCTGGTGCCCTGCCATTTTACAAAGATGTGTCTGCAGTTTTAATCCCTCGTCTCTGCTGAAAATTGTTTTGTTCTGTCCGCAGTAAATTTGACAGGCATTTGAATTTCAGACTTCAGGTTTCTGAATGTTTAATTCCTTGCAGATTTGATGGTGCAGTGGTAGTATTGTTGCCTCACAGCTATAGGTTTTCTGGTTTGATTCTTGGTTGGGGTGGCTTCTGTGTGGAGTCTGCATCTCCTGCCTGTGTTTGTGTGGATTTGCTCTGGTGCCCTGCCATTTTACAAAGATGTGTCTGCAGTTTTAATCCCTGCGTCTCTGCTGAAAATTGTTTTTGTTCTGTCCGCAGTAAATTTGACAGGCATTTGAATTTCAGACTTCAGGTTTCTGAATGTTTAATTCCTTGCAGATTTGATGGTGCAGTGGTAGTATTGTTGCCTCACAGCTATAGGTTTTCTGGTTTGATTCTTGGTTGGGGTGGCTTCTGTGTGGAGTCTGCATCTCCTGCCTGTGTTTGTGTGGATTTGCTCTGGTGCCCTGCCATTTTACAAAGATGTGTCTGCAGTTTTAATCCCTGCGTCTCTGCTGAAAATTGTTTTTGTTCTGTCCGCAGTAAATTTGACAGGCATTTGAATTTCAGACTTCAGGTTTCTGAATGTTTAATTCCTTGCAGATTTGATGGTGCAGTGGTAGTATTGTTGCCTCACAGCTATAGGTTTTCTGGTTTGATTCTTGGTTGGGGTGGCTTCTGTGTGGAGTCTGCATCTCCTGCCTGTGTTTGTGTGGATTTGCTCTGGTGCCCTGCCATTTTACAAAGATGTGTCTGCAGTTTTAATCCCTGCGTCTCTGCTGAAAATTGTTTTTGTTCTGTCCGCAGTAAATTTGACAGGCATTTGAATTTCAGACTTCAGGTTTCTGAATGTTTAATTCCTTGCAGATTTGATGGTGCAGTGGTAGTATTGTTGCCTCACAGCTATAGGTTTTCTGGTTTGATTCTTGGTTGGGGTGGCTTCTGTGTGGAGTCTGCATCTCCTCCATGTGTTTGTGTGGATTTGCTCTGGTGCCCTGCCATTTTACAAAGACGTGTCTGCAGTTTTAATCCCTGCTGAAAATTGGTTTTGTTCTGTCCGCAGTAAAATTGACAGGCATTTGAATTTCAGACTTCAGGTTTCTGAATGTTTAATTCCTTGCATAATTGATGGTGCGGTGGTAGTATTGTTGCCTCACAGCTATAGGTTTTCTGGTTTGATTCTTGGTTGGGGTGGCTTCTGTTTGGAGTCTGCATCTCCTGCCTGTGTTTGTGTGGATTTGCTCTGGTGCCCTGCCATTTTACAAAGATGTGTCTGCAGTTTTAATCCCTCGTCTCTGCTGAAAATTGTTTTGTTCTGTCCAGTAAAATTGACAGGCATTTGAATTTCAGACTTCAGGTTTCTGAATGTTTAATTCCTTGTATAATTGATGGTGCAGTGATAGTATTGTTACCTCACAACTATAGGTTTTCTGGTTTGATTCTTGGTTGGGGTGGCTTCTGTCTGCATCTCCTCCCTGTATTTGTGTGGATTTGCTCTGGTGCCCTGCCATTTTGCAAAGACGTGTCTGCAGTATTAATCCCTGCATCTCTGCTGAAAATTGTTTTGTTCTGTCCGCAGTAAAATTGACAGGCATTTGAATTTCAGACTTCAGGTTTCTGAATGTTTGATTCCTTGCAGATTTGATGGTGCAGTGGTAGTATTGTTGCCTCACAGCTATAGGTTTTCTGGTTTGATTCTTGGTTGGGGTGGCTTCTGTGTGGAGTCTGCATCTCCTCCATGTGTTTGTGTGGATTTGCTCTGGTGCCCTGCCATTTTACAAAGACGTGTCTGCAGTTTTAATCCCTGCTGAAAATTGGTTTTGTTCTGTCCGCAGTAAAATTGACAGGCATTTGAATTTCAGACTTCAGGTTTCTGAATGTTTAATTCCTTGCATAATTGATGGTGCGGTGGTAGTATTGTTGCCTCACAGCTATAGGTTTTCTGGTTTGATTCTTGGTTGGGGTGGCTTCTGTTTGGAGTCTGCATCTCCTGCCTGTGTTTGTGTGGATTTGCTCTGATGCCCTGCCATTTTACAAAGGCGTGTCTGCAGTATTAATCCCTGCTCTGCTGAAAATTGTTTTGTTCTGTCCGCAGTAGAATTGACCGGCATTTGAATTTCAAACTTCATGTTCTTCAGAATACATAGTAGCACAACCTTTTTTCTAGCAATTTTCT
Source organism: Protopterus annectens (assembly GCF_019279795.1). NCBI lineage: Eukaryota > Metazoa > Chordata > Ceratodontiformes > Protopteridae > Protopterus > Protopterus annectens. Next base: position 366,330,596 of record NC_056726.1, on the reverse strand, counting down.
AAGTTTATAAGATGAATATTTTAAATTTGTCCCTATTTTTGGGACTGTATTCCCCATTATTGGCTTCGTCAGGTTTTGTGCTAAGGTTGACAGCTATGGCAAGAACTGAATTCACTGAATATGGACTGTAGAATTGTGCATATTTACTGATAAAGGTGCACTGTAGAATTGTGCATATTTACTGATAATGGTGGACTGTAGAATTGTGCATATTTACTAATAATGGTGGACTGTGGAATTGTGCATATTTACTAATAATGGTGGACTGTAGAATTGTGTATATTTACTAATAATGGTGGACTGTGGAAGTCTGAGTAGACTTTTTATGATAAATGTTCTCAACTGGGCAGTTTTGCCATTATGGGTGCATATGTTTTGTTTCATTGCTTACTGGAAAAATGTTCAAAACAAATTTAAAACACCCTCTAACAAGTGTACTGTATTGTACAAGGAATATAATTTTTAGTACAATGAGGAAGGTGTATCAAAGAGCACATGTATGTTTCATATGCAAGCCGCCTATGATTCGAAAACAGCCCAAAATTAATCTTTATCTGCCACTGGCAAAATGTATTTTCTTTGAATGTGGGTTTCAATGAATGTGAGTTTCAAGGGCAGAGAAGTTTTAATGCTAAGTTTTCATTGTGAGACTGCATTGCTTTGTTTAACAGATTACTTAATGTTTGTGCTGTAAAATACAAAATAAAACTTTCAAATGAAGTCCAATCATTGAAGTAAAGCAGTATGCACATTAGTGTTTATGGTAAATGGAGTGAAATAGCCAAGTAATGGTTAATTGGAATGGCTGCAGAGGCTCCAGTTCAACCATTATTTTGTCAGGGGAAGGGCAGCAAACTCAGACAGGCCCAGCTGAACTATACCTCCCAACTGTCCAGATTTTCAAAGAATGAATAGATTTTTGCTTCTTATTTTTGGTTTGTTGTTCATAAAATTTGTAGTTTTAATTCCTAAATGATTTGCCAGAAGTCACTAAATAATAAGTTTCAGACTTCATAACCTTCATAAAATGCATGTTAAAGTAAGAGCCGTTCTATCAACTGTCTCAATTTATACAAGAGCAATTTTAGTACTGTTTATATGTGCCCCAATATATTTGGCCTTGTTCAGATTTACTGCATTAACAGGTTGAGAGGTACATGCAAATAAATTGCTTTATAGAATTAGGCATAGCCAACCTCTCAACTGTCCCCAATTTTTGGCTCAAAATGTTGCTCTTCCCCCTAATAATCCCTCCATAAAATAGCAATTTTGGAAGAAAACATGGAGGGTTTACAATTAAGAAATAACTGTAATAATCAAAGTTATAGATTACTTGAAATGCATGTAGATTCTTTTATTTTGTCAGCTGCTCAAGGTAGCAGTACTAATATTAAAGTGTCCCTTCTTTGACAGGTAGAAGCTGTATTGTGTGTCTATTTTATATTTTTGCATCACATTTTTGGTCCATTTTTCATAAAATTGTGTTTTTGGCAAATTAGTGACAAATCACTAAAGACTGAAGTTAGAAAATGACAGACATTTGAGTTTCAGATTTTATACCCTTCAGAAAATTCATACTAATGCAAGACCTATTCTATTATCTTTCTAAGTTTATTAGAGCAATATTTAAAATTGTCCTTCTTGTTGTGCCTTTGTCCCACTTCTGTGTATGGCTTTGTCCAGATTTCTTGCTCTTGAAGTTGAGAGGTATGAAAAATGTGTCAGGGCCATCACAGTCAGCCAGAGAGATTTCAAATTGTGACATGCTTGTTGCACCCCACTCCCCATGTAGTGACTCTGGATGTGTCCAAGCAAGGCAAGGAGTAGTTGTATCTACCTTGGATGGGGAGGACACACTGCATAAGTACTACAGTGGCTTTTCATCTGTCCTTGATTTTGCAGAATGGTCTGGTTTCTGTCATATTTTTGTACTGTTGATTTATGCTTATTACTCAAAGTGCCTGTTGCTCTGTGTTTAAGTAGCAATGCTTTAATGACCATAAGGTAAGCTTGTCTGACATCGTAAGATGCAAGTAAGCTTTAATAAGCATACTGTTAAAGAATTGCCAACATTGAAAGCCTTTCTGTTGTTGCCATGCAGAGAATACTTGACTAGATAATGTATAAGCCTTGGGTATTAAAGGACAGGATTCCATTATTTTAAAAAGCTCATTACACTTGTTGGAGACTTCCAGTCATCTCTACAGGCTTTACCCGTAAACTAAACAGAATGCCAATCATGTGTGGTCCATAACCTGTACAGTAATCCTTTAAGCAATGTATCTTGAGCTTGTTTCTTGTTTGCTTTTCACTTTTTACTTTAATCATGTTTTCTCCATGTAACGTTGTCAAGCAGGAGGTCTTTTTGGATAAGAAACATTTTTACAAGTGGGGGCATCACATAGATTTCTACTTTCAGCATGTTGCTTGGTACTTTAATAAAGCTGAATATATTATAATTAGAACTGCAGTGCAAGGAGAAGTAGTTTGAGTTGAGTGCTTCTGGTTTTTCTTATACTTGATTTTGACTGGCATTCCAGTAATGTATTTAAAAGTAATTTATTTTTCATGCCTCACAACCTTTTGTTTCCATCTAGATATTAAGTAAGCTGTCATGCAGCCAATGCATTGAAATATTTTTATTCTTCTACACTTATTTTTGTCTTGATTGGACTTTCATAATGATGGTTTGCCACCCAGGGCAGCGTATTTAATTAAAGTTAGTTTTTTTGTGGTTTTGTGCATAGCTCCTCCCCTTTATGGTTGACCACACCCCTTCCCTTTGACCCCGCCCATTCAGCGTCTCCTGCAGCCCCCCTGTGATTTGAAGTCACCAGCCGCCACTGCTGATATGTGTTGTACATAAATGTTCAAATGCCAAAACTGCAGGGTGGTATGGAGGTATAAATGTACTACTTCTTTTAATTGTAAATGTTTGCAACTCTCTATAAACCCTTTGTTTAGTGCTGAAAAACAGTTTTAAGTTCAATTTTCTTGTATATAGCTTTAAATTAATAAGTACTTTACTGATGTCATATTTAAAATCAGGGACAAAGGAAAAACCTTTTTTTCAATAAACTCAAATGACTATCCACAATCTCCAAACTAGAATAATTGTAAACGTGAAAAGAGTCATCTCCCAAAATAATAGGACCCTCCTTGGTGTTGTTCTCCAAAGGACCCTCCTTGGTGTTGTTCTCCAAAGAAGAATTCAAAGTGGTGTCAAGAGAATAGAGGGGAATGCCAACCGACAACTCAAAATGAAAAGCTGGACTATCAATAGATAGAAAAGTGGGTGAATAAATTTTGCGTGTAACATTCATCTGTGATGCCAATTTTTGTTGATGAAGTTGTTCCTCCTCTGTCCCCCACCTCTCCAGTTGTTCCCTGTGTGGAACCCTTGTCTCTGGGGTAACCTGTGGTCCACCTGATCTCGTGAGTTGTCTCGATTCCTTAACCTGTCTGACCGTCTTAATTGAGGTTGGTTCTCTAAAAAAAGTATTCATCCTCCTCTAACACCGAGTGTATCTCTTCAACCGCCCCCACTTCAGTTTGAACTGTATTTCTCCTTACATCCCTTTCATGATGAACATCCCTACTAGTGTTAGGTAAAGGATAAGCTCTTTTTTCTTTATATTCAATGGTATCCCTTAAAATCTTTTTCTGTTTTCTTTCCATGCTGGCCTTGACAAATCTTTCAAGTTCAGTTGTAATTCTGTCAAATCTGTTTTTATTACTTTCAAAAAGTAGATTGTTCATAATACTCTGTTTAAGAGTAAGTAATTCACTTTTTAAACCACTAAGCCTGTTGTTGTTGTCTCTAATAATAATTCTCATTAAATCCAACCCAGTTCTGTCAAAAAGTTCCAACATATTATTATATACCTCAGTGTTTGTCTCAATCCCCATAGGTATTCTGTAAACTCTCAGTCCTTTGGGCACTTGATTAAGTTCTATAGATCATTCTAAGAAAACGTTATCCATCTGAAGTGACTTATATTTCCTAGCTAACTTTTCAAATTTAGATACCTGAACATTAAATGTCTCAAAATTTTGAGACCTAGATGTTTCTCCTAGAACTGGGGGGACTAAAAAGTTTTCCATGTCAAACATTGATCTAACTGGAAAACTATTAATCCCAACCCCCCTTCTAGTATTGTTGTTGTCCAACCTAGGGTTGTTACTCCTTTCCACTCTCGGCATATTCGTATTCACTTGTCTCCCCATAGAGGTCCCTGGTGGTGTATGCATAGTAAAAAGCTCTACTTGTGTATCTGTTAAACTATCATTCTTAACATTGTTGTCATTACTCTTGTTAGACTGCAGCAATGTAATAATTTGTCTAGAGAGTTCCAAGTATTGGGCCATCAATTGTTCCATTATGTAATGAGAAGTATGTATATAATTTGTCAAAAGAAAAAATTGTAAAAATAATATAAATATAAAATATACAGCCCCTAAAATACAACATAAATTTCTTAACTGCCTTGTTACTTATGCTGATTACCTGAGAATTCAATGACTAAAAGCAACAATTTCGGCCTAATGAATCATATATTCTATTAAATATTTAATCAGCATGAAAAATCAAGAAAACACTTAAGTGATACCCCAAAGGTGAAATAACGATGCTAATCACCCAATTGTATGTTTTCAAAAAAGTTATATAAGTAATAAAAATCTACAATAACTTGATTTAAAGAACAACAATGCTGTCTAATAAATATAAAATGTATAATATATACTGTAAATATGTAGAAAGATAAGGCAATATCCACTTACTAATAAAAAACAGTCCCTTCTAATAAATAAGCAGAATGTTAATCAAAAAACTGTTTGAACTAAAAAAATACGAATGTTAGTCCACCATAACAATTAACAATGTCAAGTTTAAAACTGGGTAACACTGACTTAAACTCTAAAAAAATATATGTGTTAAAATTCAATTGACATCTTACCAATTCCAGTGGTTCTAATGTTCAGCCGTCATTAAATATGTAACCAGTTCCCCCAATGACAACCAATAATAAATGTTGAATATTAAGACATAGTTCACAGTGTTTGAAGTTATAAAAAAACAGTGTTCAAAATCACTGTAGTCACTTTAGTGTTCCTAGAACAAACCTCAAATACAAGTCCTAAACACTGGGCAGGATTCACGAAGCCTCCGTGTAAGAGTTACAAGGCTTACACGGAGGCTGCAGTTAAACGGTGTGACGTCAGCATGCCATGCATATGCATGAGGGCATGCTGAATCACACCTAAGGCTAACATGGTCTGTGTAAGACAGTAGGGGGCGTGTCCGTAGGGCGAGCCCTGCAAACGGACATGCCCCCAGAAGAGTAAAAGTCCGGAAAGTAAACCCCCACGACAGAGTCCATGTAAATGTGAATAAACACAACACAACACATGCCCCCACAGACTATGAACATAAAATGTATAAATGAACATCTTATATTTTTTTTTATAAGTTGTAAAGATGTTTGCTCGTGAGTGCGCTCGTTTGCGCGGGAGTGCCCGGCGCTTAGCCACAGTTAGCAGTCAGTAGAAAAGCATATAAGAACTAAATATGCAAAGTAAGCCAAGAAGCAATAGCATAGCGGTAGAGACGTTGGCTGAAGAGGAGGCAGTCATAGTTCAAGCCCCCACAACATCAATTTTTATTTTTAGTGAAATAAGCACGAAACAATACCCTGACATATATGTACATATATAAAATTATATTTTATGTAAAATGTAATGTAATGGGCAATGTATTTTGATGAAATGTGAGATAATAAAAAAAATGTCAGATGTGCCTATAGCTGAGCTACAGTCTAACAAGTTGAGGATATCTGCCTGTAGGTGAGCAGTGTTTTAACGGGTTTAAAATGAGTGCCCGTAGGTGAGCAGTGTTTTAACAGGATTAAAATGAGTGCCCGTAGGTGAGCAGTGTTTTAACAGGATTAAAATGAGTGCCCGTAGGTGAGCAGTGGTTTAACAGGTGTAAAATGAGTGCCTGGGGTTGAGCAGCATTTTAACACGCTGAAACTGTGTGCCCATAGCTGAGCTGAGCGTAATATGCATGCTGACAGTCAAACAGAGCGTAAGCCAGCATGATCCATTTGCGCAGAGCTGCGCACCGCGCCAACAAGCTAACCAACGGGCAACGTTAAGCAAGCTGTATCAAAACTGCCTTTACACTGACACACCTCCTAGCCTGTGTAGACAGTCATAAAATATAAAAAGCAATGGCCAGGCTCGAACCCAGGATACCATGCACCATAGTCAAAGTACTGAACCACTAAGCCATGAGAGTTGCACTTAGAAATGCAGTAATAGCATATATATAGGAATGAATAGAAAGAGGAGCATGACAAAGCAGGTTTTGTGAAGCTGATACAATTCCAAAATGGCCAATCACAGATAAGTGCGGAAAAACGCATATATAAGCCCCATAGGCGGGAATACACAGCATAACCGATTGTGGAACCGACTTGCAGCCAGGATGCCAGGTGTAGGAGAGGGTAGTTGCTTCCGAGCACAGAGGTGGGGCATTGAGGAGTCCAAATATATGGTTTGGCTCCTCGTCCATGATCATGAGGCCCAACTCATGCAGGGCCAGGTCCTGTGGGGAGCATATAGGGCTGAGGCGTGGGACCGGTTGGCACATGATCTCACCAGTGCCACAGGAATACCAAGGACTGGTGAACAGGTCCATCACCACCATGCGGACCTGAAGAGACGGAAGCAGGACCAACTGAACCGTTGGATCATGGAGGCCTGGCAAATGCCCAACGCCCCACTACTGAGTAAGTTACATGTAATTATTTATGTAAGAAATTAACCTAGCTGATATTATGGAGATGTGTATTCCAATATTGCTTCATTTATATTACAGCTGCAGGTGTCCGTTCCTTGAACCGTCGAGCCTATGCCGATAGGCTGGTGCGGTTGCGCCACCAGGCAGGTCAGTAATTCTCTCCCTGTAACTGTAAAAAAATATATAGGTATGACAGTTTGCAAAAGAGTGCAGTGTAGTCACTTATTAATAAAATGTGCAAGTAACAGTGTAAGAGAGTTTGCAAGTATTGCTTGATTACAAAAGTGTGATGCAGCCTGTAATCCAAAAATAAAAATGAAACAAGTCTGAAATAAGATGTTCCACCTGTAATATAATAGTACATAACCTGCAGCAGGCTGAAAAGTACAGCTGCAGAAGCTGAGTAAAACACATGTGTGAAATATATCCCTGTTTAAATTCTGAAACATGACACAAGTGAGACTGTTGGAAAGGATTGTTATAACTAAAAGTAACAATAAACTACTCCACCCAGGCAACACCAAAACACCTACCCCAGCTAGCTTAGCACAAAACCAACCTAACATCATAGCCAACACCTTTAACAACTTCTTCTCTCAAACTGTCAGCTCACTTGCAAGCACCATGACTCCCCCCCCCCCTCCAAACTACCCCCATCCCTAACATTACCCACACACTAAAACTTGAGACCGTCTCTACAACCTATATACAGAAACTACTTTCTAAACTAAAACCCTGCACCCCCTCTGCTGACAAACTTCCAGCTGAATACCTTCAGCTAGCTGCAAACGAAATAGCCTACCCAGTTTCCATCCTAATAAACAGAACCATAACAGAATCCAAAATCCCATCCTGCTGGAAAATCTCCCATATTATTCCACTCCATAAAGGAGGAAACTCTAACGAACTATCCAATTTTAGACCTATTGCCCTTCTATCGCCTCTATCCAAAATAATGGAACGCTGTATTCACCATCAACTTCTACAGTATCTCTTAAATAACAACTTGCTTGTAGACTCTCAACATGGTTTTAGACCGTACCACAGTACTACTACTGCCCTGCTCTCCTTCTCTGACACTATAAATAAAAATCGAAATAAAAACCTGTTCTCATCAGCACTATTCTTGGACCTCTCAAAAGCATTCGATATGGTCAACCATCAACTTCTCCTCGACACTTTAAAGTCCCTATCACTGGATTCTCAAGCATTGCAGTGGTTCAACTCTTATTTGACTAATAGAAAACAAGCTGTCCTTTGGGACAGCCATCTATCCACTCAACTCCCAATTACTATTGGAGTCCCACAAGGATCTATCCTAGGCCCCCTACTTTTCTCCATTTTCATCAATAATCTGCCCAATTCCCTACCAACATCCACATGTATACAATATGCAGATGATTCCACTCTCATCTGCTCTGCCTCTACCCCAGCAGAACTCCACTCCACTACCCAAGTAGTCTTCACTGCAGCAGAAAAATGGTTTCAACATATCTGTCTCCTCCTAAATCCCAAAAAAACCAAACTACTACTCTTTACCCCTACCTCTAAATCCACCCCAATCTCTTTTTCTATAACATCCTGTAATGGCACTGTCATCAAACCTGACAACTGCACTAAACTCCTAGGCGTCACCATAGATAACCAGCTAAATTTTGACTATCACATTGATTTAACTATCAAGACTGTCAATAAAAAGATTGGTGCCCTATGCAGGCTAAAGCCCTATCTCACTACAACTTCCCGAGTAGCCCTTGCCCAAACTCACCTTATCTCTACATTAACTTACGCCTCCCCCTCCTTTGTCAATTTATCTAAAGCTAATCTTCAGAAACTGAATACTGCCTACCACAGTATAGCCAGATTTGCCACTGGCTCACCTTTCCAAACTCACCACTGTCTTAACTTAAAGAAACTCAACTGGCTTCAACTCCCAAACCTTATACTCCTACAACAACTAATCATCACTTTCAAAATTCTTCATCACCCCTCCAATACACCCATACTAAATAAACTTATCACACCTTATAAAAATCTCACAACACTCAGATCAGCCAACAAGCTACTAGTTACTACTTTGAAATCTCATAACAAATCAGGTGATTCCCTATTTGCAAACACTATCGGTTCTTACTGGAATAAACTTCCCACTGAACTGACCTCCCTAACCTCATGTCACCTTTTCAAAAAACAGATGAAAACCTACCTACTAAGTCACTGGCTATGTCCCTGCTCCAATCCTGACTGAGCTCAGCACTCTGCATTACTCTCTCCAGTCTGCTACTTATGTAATTCTTTCCACTCCCATTCTTACTTAGACTAACATCGTCAGCCCCCTTTACTGGACCTTCACTCCTTTTTCTCCATTCTTTTTGCTTACTTTCCTTTCTAGCCATCTTCTCTCTACTCTCTTTCTACCCATAGCTGACCCTCTTTATCCTACTACCTTGGCATTGCATCTCTATCCTGTTTCCTCACTCTCCTTTCCAATTTGACATCCCCAACCTGTAACTTTGTCATAATACTTATACCCAACTAACTATATTTTAATCCCCACTTTCTGTCTATCTTTTCCCTTTCTCCTTCATCTTTAACTACCATTCTACCTGATATATCTTCTAACATGCTCTTTTAACATTTGATACCAACAGTTTCTTTCCTTCTGTAAATTACCTATTCTGTCATTATGACTACTGACCGACGACTAAATTGTTTTAGCTTGACTAGTGTTGTCCTTTAACTCAACTTTGTATTTTTATGCCTGAGCTTAACTCCTTACCCACTTAATCTGTACTCTGTTTGTTACCTACTTAAATTAGTCCAGGCAAACTGCATTTTGTCTCTGTACACTTTTTGTAAAAATTGATTTTTAGGAATGTTTTTTGAAATGTATTGTCTTATTCTGATAGTGGAGCTTTTCTCCTCGGGCCTCTGCTGAAAATGGACATGTATCCAGCCAGACTAGCCAGGTTAACAAATGTAAAATAAATAAAATAAAATATGTCAATAAAGCCTAGAATTAAGTACCATCCTGAATTGTAAAAATAAAACAAGTGAGAGAGTGTGAGAAAGAGGTATGAATCCACCAATAAAGTAGTAATAACACCTGAATAAAGTATACTGCAGTCAGTACAGAATGAAATGAATGTGACAGGCAGAACCAAACAGCAACATGTGTTGAAAAAAGTACTGAAGCTGGAATGTGTGTCCCAAAATCTGGATATGTTGCTCTCAGTTTGCAATATGCAGATAGTATGGTTGTATGAAATACCAAACATCCACAGGTGTCTATAGCCATATAAAGCAAATGTAGCAGGATGATGTAGCTGAACAGAGCCAGATATGAATGTGTATGAATAAATATGAAATGTATATTGATGTAGGAGTAACATTCCTATCACCAACCTGAATTAGTTATCACATAGGAAACTGTAGTCAGACCTGTAGTATGTATATATCTGCAGCTAGTAGAAATGTACAGCAGATGTATAGGTATTTGAAGTTGTTAATGAAATATTTCTTCACCCTACCCTATAATCACAAATAATCCATTCCACGTGAAATGGGTATGTGCATTCACAATTAACACCCCTGGACATTTGTCCTGTTGGTTCATACATATTTGCATTTATGTTGATGCATGTGCCCTGTTCATACATCCAAACCTGATGGCCTGTTGCCATCAATCAACCCTGCATGTTGTTGGATTGTGTATTGCTGTTCAAATTATGCATGTGTTATGCTTGCTGTTCAATGGCTTGAATTGATGGGTGTTTGGTTAATGGGAATACTAATGCATGCTGTTACAACTAATTGTGAATGGTATTGTACGTTACTAACCCAAACTGTCATAACATAATGCAAAACATAGGATGACAGGGAAGGCAGGTTCCAGCGGACCCACCTCTCCCACCTCAGCTGGCGAGTGCACCTGGCATTAGTGCCCAGGCCGGACCTTCCTCCGGTGGCCCTGTGCCACCTGCAGGTGGAAGCGCTGCAGGGGATGGGGCTCATCCCCCCTCTGCAAGTGTGGCCGGAGGAGAACATCCACTCACCCTCCGTAGTGTCCGGACTGTGGTGCGTAGGGAGATCCGGCACACTGTGCTTGGGCCCCTACGCCAGCTTGAGGCACGGGTGGCACAACTCATGGGCGTGCCTGCTGCCTGGCCTACACAGCCCCCAGCACAGCCCCATCCTGGGCAGTGAAGGCACAGTGGCAACTGCCCATGGGTGGGGATCTCAGTTCCACTGTTGCCATCTGTGGGCTCATGGGCTCGAGATATCCAAACATCCGTCCCCGTCAATTGTGTAACCCCCCCACATGTGTCATACACCACCCCTGTATGCGTCTTGTTTGTCTTGTCTGTTAACCTCCCCTACCTACCTCCCCAGCTATACCGACTTCCTGTACCTGACATACCACTCTCACCTGAAAAAAAAAAGGGCACTCTGTACCCACAAAAAAATTACGCCCATACATAGCTGCCCATTTTGCACACATGTCTGCTGGACATGTAAACTGGCAATTACAATTGGCTGTACAACAAATATTATTGTTGTCCTCACACCTCTCTCAGGGGTGGAAGGTTTCATATTTCACACCAAATTACAAACATATGCACAGCTGTTGCTGACGAAGAAATGGGCAGCTATGGGCCTTTCCTACATCCCTCCTGCAAAACCCGAGCTTGTTTTCCTACTGTCCTACCCTCTTTGTGCCCCCTTTTTCACCACTTTCCTATCTCCCCATTTTCTTTTCTTTAAAAGAAAATAGCTTGGGTGTGCGCGAGAGTAAGCACTTTTAAGCAGTAGTAAGCGTGTGTCTTGAAGCTAAGTGGCAGTGCGCATGCGTGACCTCAGCAAACCAGCTAACCCGCTTACAACTGCTTAAAAGTGCCTTAGTCACTCTGATTGACAGGGCCTGTAGTTTTCTCAGCAGCAAAATAAAATACCTCCTTCAGTCTTGAACCCAGGAAACACTAGTCTGCATGACTTACCACTAAGCCATGACTGCTATACAAGAACATTGTGCTGAAAGAAATATATCATAAAATAGTAGGAATTAATGTAAAGGGAATATAGCAAGTCTAGTACACAAAGCATGTCATGTATATTTACTGTCAAATCTAGTGGATTTGTAAAATAGTACTGTGTGCTGAGAAACAGTCATGCTAGTTGGTAGCTACTAGGTAATAATGTCACAGTAGCATTTGGCAAGCCACACACATACTCAGAGCAGGATAAACACTGCCATAGTTGAATAGTTAAGAGATCAGACATAGCAACTGTGACTGAGTTACAGGGATGTCTCTGATGTGAAAACAAATGTCAACTGTGCCCCACTGACACCCTGTCAAATGTACTAACAGTATGCAGAAAGGTGTAACTACACATGCAATGGTAACTATGACTGACTGAAGGTATGCACCACCTGCACGTCACAAATGGTGTACTAATACATATGCTTGAAATAACCCACAGTCACAACTGCAGAATATCAGAATATGTCATTGGAGTAACCCACTGCTATGTACCATTCCATGAGGCTGATAAAAGATGCACTGGAGAGTATCTGAGGCCTGCTCAGCAGCATGATCAAATACCCCCGTAAGTGTCAAGGCCCACACCATGGCCAGACCACACTGCATGAAGTAACACCCTACCACAACAAACACATAGGAAATTGCTGCCCAAATAGATTTAGCAAGCATTACAAGCTGTGAATGTAAATGGAAAATAGGAAAGCCATAGCAACACATTACAGGAAAGACACCTAGCAGGCATACAAGGAGTGAATGTAAAGGCCAAATATTGAAGCCATAGCAACAGATTGCAAGAGCCACTGTTATATACCAGTTACACCACAATCCCCACAGGAAAGCACACACACCCATATACACAGTATTACTAGTCGTAGGTGTCAGTTTACATACACACGGAGAGGAGGACACTGGAGGAAGGAATACTCAGCTTACAGAACAACATGCATTGCAGTGTCTACAACACAGCCTGAAATATGAGAGACATACCAACCCTTACACTCACAGAACAGTGTCCACAGCAAACCAGCATGGTCCCCACCCTGATAATCTGAAAGGGCTACGCCTACCTAACAGACCTTTTTATAGCACAGTCCTGTAATCACAGTGAGAACTGCAATCACTACACAACAGGCTGCATGCAATTAGTAAATGCTGGCTAACAATTGGTGCAGAGGCCATCACATGGACATGTGCAGATACCTACAAAAGCATCCTGTACTCCCAGTCCACACATGCAATACTTCCATTGCACCCGCTGGAGGTAGAGAGAGAGAAAGAGAGAAAAAAGAAAGAAAGAAAGAAAGAAAGAAAGAAAGAAAGAAAGAGAGAAAGAAAAAAAATAAACCTGTAACAACAAAACAAAGAGGCTGACAGCAGGCCAAGTAACTGCAAGCATACGCAAACAGCTGCAACAAACACAGGTAATGTAAAGTATTACTATAATACTCTACATACTGTGAACCCTCCAGATGTGTTATTGGTCTGTAGCTATGTATATGAAGATGTGCATAGGGCCGGGGACATACTGCAACTGTCACTGAAGGCTCCACATACATATGTATGCGATGGTAGCCATGTGCACATAGCAATGTAGGTTGTAGTGCAATGTACAAGTAGGTTGTACAGTAATGGATGTTCAGCAGTACGTTACTGTGTGTATACATATGTGGAACTAAAAAGGAGTATATATATATATATATATATATATATATATATATATATATATATATATATATGTATGTACATTGAGATATGTATGTGTGTGTATATATATATATATATATATATATATATATATATATATATATATATAATATGCATATGTGTATACATAGATAGAGAGGGATGTAGAAATACATAGACATATATAGTTTCACAGTGTCATAGTTTAGTACTAGGCTATCTGCAGACAGTGTATAGAATAGATTTAGAAACTTGCCTCTGTATAGTAGTGACACAGTGAAGACCCCCCTACATAATAGCATTAGTTTACTGTGCCTCTGTCTAGTAGTGACACAGAGATGACCCCTGCTGTAAACCTATGATCTCTCATCCACTTGTCAAGAATGCACATGAAGAGTATCAGTGAGGGTCTCTGCCTAACATGAACTGGGATCCTGTTCCACAGTATGGGAAGCCTCTTAGTGATGGATCTGTCCCTACAGTATGTCCTATTCATATGTGTGCTGAGGTTTAAATCCGTAGCTGTTGTGGTTCTGATGGATTTGGATTGTATGAGGTGGAACATGTCCATCAATACCTGATTGGACATGGCCTACTACATCAGGCACAGATCACCCCTACGTAGGCAGTATGCTATGGAATAGAGCATGAGTTACGTTAGTCTGGCAGCATATGACAGTTGTTGCAGACCCTTGATCCTCCTGGTGATGTACTTATGGGGTCCCCTAGCTGTTGCAAGTGCCAGGTGAGGTACATACCAAATGGGGCATAGTACACAGTCATGGGCCTGATAAGGGAGGAGTATAGGGGTACAATGACCCCTTTTGATCTGGATGTGAATTCCTTCATGATAAGGTGGGCAAGGTAGGAAGTCTATTCAACCACTTTGGCAACGTGGGTGTCAAAAGAGAGGTCAGCATTGATCAGTGTCACCAGGTCTCCGATTACTTTGTCTGTACTCAGTGGGATACTGTCTATGTGATAATATGTGGGTACCTTGTCCGTCCAAAAGGGTATGAGTATACATTACGTGGCATGCAGTGTAAGGCCATGTCTCCGGCACCAGTTGTTGGTGTCCGTGAGGCCTGTCAGTAGGATGTATGTGTCAGCTGGTGTATCACCTATGGCGACTAGTATGCAGTCATCTTTGAACATTGTCAGCCACTACCCTCCCATGTCTGTTCCACATCTGAGAATTATATGCCGAACATGAGCGGTCCCAGGACAGAGCCCTGTGGGACACCACATGTGACTGGCTCTGAGTCTGACATGGCACCAGTGAGTTTGACTGTAGGGTTTCTATCCATTAGCCGGTTTGCAAACCATCATGTGACATATGGATTTACATTTCAGCTGTTGATCATGTCTATGATGCCAGAGTGCAGTATTGTGTTGAAAGCCGTAGGCAAGCCCAGGTAGGCTGTATGGACCACTGTGCCCTCGTCAATGGCTCTAGTGACTGATTTGAAAAGGTCAACCAGGTTCATAAGGCAGGATCTGCCCTCTACAAAGCCAAACCGGGTTGGGATCAGTTGTCCAAGTCCCCAATGACTCTGTGTATGGGTACCATAATGATCCTTTCCATAGCATTGCAGACCAGGCTGGTTAAGCTTATGGGGCGGTAGTTACCAGGGTCTGTAGAGGTGCCTCCTGTGTGGAGTGGGACTACTGTTGCTGTATGCCAGTGTCCAGGTACATATGCTGTAGTAAGGCTACAGCTGAATAGCAATTAATGTGCATGTGTAGCTCCTCTTGCAGTTCATGTAGCATGCAACCTGCAATACCGTTGGGTACCATTGATGCTGTGTTTACAGCTCTGCTGAGGGTGGTTCCCAGCTGGACATCTGAGATGACAGGGAGGTTACAGTCAGCTGGGATAAGTAATTCCACATGTGTGGGTAAGGGAGGGGAGAAACCTGCACTGAACCTGTCTGCCAGAATGTTGGCATTATCTGTGTGTTCAGTGTAGCGTTTGTCACTGTGAACTAACTGTGAACACAACTGAGGGTTCCCACCCAGGTGTGTAACATAGCAGAAGAAGGCCTTGTGGTTATCTGTAGTGACCATAGCGATGTCGCTCTCATTGTTGGCCTTGCATGTTTGTACGACAAAATGTATCTTTCTACTACTGCTGATCAGAGATGCCGTAGCTCTCTGGAAGCATGCTCTGCCGTGCAGTAGCTACCTTCTGTTGTTATACAATTTGTTCAATGCTGGGGTCCACCAGATAGGACGCCTGCCCTTGGTGGAGAGGGTCATGGTTTCATTTGTGATTGCATGATCCATGCATTCTTGGAGATGTCCGTAGAAAACATATGTGAAGGTGTCTGCATTGTGGGAAGTGGTTTACACTGACCCAGTGGGCATTAAGGATACCAACTCAGTTATAAGAAGTGTAAAGTCAGCATGTGAGAGGTTTCCCACTGTAGTCTTTTGTGTTGTGGGGGAGGTGGGATATGTATATCCAGGGGGATTAGTCTGTGGTCAGATGTGACTAGTGAGGGGTATACTTCCGGTGTGTAGCACATTGTCCCCATGTTTGTGATGATCAGGTCTAGTATATTATCTCCTGTTGTGGGAGAGGTGACTAGCTGTTCCATTGTATTTGACTTAGTGAATTCCAGGAACCTTTGGGCTAGGGTGTTTGGGGTAGAATAATGCACCCAGTGTATGTTAGGGAAGTTGCAGTATCCCAATATGATGGTGTGTGGTGGGACATTCATATCCTCCAATGTCTACAGGAAGGCTGACTGTGGTCCCTGAGATTGGGAGGGTGGTCTGTAACATGCTACCAGTTGTATAGCAGGTTTGCCTACGGTTATCTGCACCTGAATGGTCTGTGATGCTTCATGTGTTGCCACTAACCTGGAGGTGTGTGTGTCCTTCATGAATATGGACACACCCCCTCCCTTTTTGTTTTGTCCCGAGTCCTGGGGACAAAAAGCATGATACGGGGTATAGCTTGTTACCGCTGGTGTGCTCTCAGGAGCCTTGAACCAGGTTCTCACTTACTGCAGAGACATCGAGATTGGTAGAATATGTACGTACAGATATATGTGATACACACATACATATATAGATATCTGTAGAGACATATACATATACAGATAGATCTGACTGACAACAGATATGTCTGTATATGACTATCTCTCTCTCTCTGTCCCACCCCCTCACACTCTCACTCTCCCTGTGTCTCTCTCTCTCACTCTGTCTCCCTCTCTCCCCACATCTGTATGTATATATCTACATCTATATATACATATTTTATATACATATATACAAACATATATATATCTATGTACAGATATAAATATATCAATATATATATATATATACATATATATATATATATATATATATATATATATATATATATATATATATATATCTAGACTGTGTGAGGCACATGTGTGCAGATGTCTTGCAACAGGTGCCTGGTGTCAAAGGCAGGAGTGAACACCAGTGTGGATACTGGAGTACCATACCCCATTCAAAAACACTGACACCAGTAACCACCACATATGTACATGCCTGCCCACCACTGCATGTGTCAGGGGGGAACAGGGGCAACAAGTGTACAATAGGCTCCACATTGATATACACAGTGGCACACTAGTCCTGTAATACCTGTACATGGAATGTGTCAGCGGACATGGTGTGTCAGCTATGGACATGTAGGTCACTGTACCCCTCCACACCCCACAATGTCCTACATGGTATGTACCTCCCATGACAGCTACAGATATGGAGAAGGACACAGACATATGCAAGTAACTGTGTCAATGCACTCAAACACCACAGAGCGCACACAGACTACCTACATAGAGGTTACCACTGCTGGATATACATAGTTCGGTCACACCCATGACAGTTGTCTAACAACCATGGTAACACCTCCAACATCCACAACACAAATTACCTATGTCTGTTGTCCTTGTCACTGCAGTATAGAGCACATGGTGGAGGTACAGGACCCTACCCACAGATATGACATACCCTGTAGTAGACCACACAGAATTAAGAAGCAAGGCTCCCCATGAGTAGATGTCAGACATACCCCTGCTGAATGTTATGCAGATAGGTAATATGCCATATGAGTCACCCTGTGTAACTGTTTGTAAGGAGCAGGTACGATCATAACACGTGTCACAAGGGACAGGGTAGCATAACAGTATGCTGCTGTAGGCCCAGGGCCAAAAGCACACTACCTATCTAAGACACAATGCACACCCATGAACACATTGCAAACGGAATATGTGAGGTGGAATGAGTGTGCTAGTGACTGGGTGCATGCTGTGTACTGGTGTGATTGCTCACCATGACTGTCTGTCTGTCATGGTAGTGTGTGTCCTTGGTGTGAGGCCAGAGACAGGTGTGTGAGGTATTGCGATCAACACATACTACATTGCCATATGTTGTGCTGTGTTACCCTGTATGTCACTGTGGTGTAGGTAGGGTTATGGCAAGTAAGAGTAGTGTGCATTACCAGTGAAAAATGTAACGTGCATTGTGTGCAGTGCATGGGCTGATAATGTTCCCCATACAGTACCTTGATACAAACCCCCAGTGTGAGGTTGTGTATTGTACCTGAAACAGTGTGTTGACTGCTGCAGTATACTAGCCTGTCGTATAGAGTGTGCCAGGTACTGTTGCACAGTTGTTGGATGAGCACTGATATCTGGTCATTTACATGTGTATCCCCCAGTAGACAGACAGATGCTATATATGGTGCTTAAGTTATATCACTGCAGTCGAGTATTATGTGTATTATGTGTGCCATAGTTTTCTGACAGATATTGCTGACATATTTTCCTTCTCCTTTTCAGGGCCATGGTTCACCAGCGGAACCCTGTCTACTCCGCTGCAGAGGAGGAGGAGATACACCAGAGCCTGGTGCGGGACTTCGCTGTACTCTTTTACCGCACCAGCCAGAACCAGCAGGAGAGGGCTGCATTGTGGCAAGACCTGGTCCGTCGGGTAAATGACATAGGCACACATAACCGGACATATGAGCAGGTATGCCATCACTGCAGTGATTTAATTAGAAATGTCCATCAGCGTGCGTCGGATATCCACAGGCAGCAGCTTGCCACAGGTGGTGGGGTGGCTAGACATCCCCCCCTCACCAGACTGGAGGGACTATTCCTAAGTGTTGTGGCACCAGCACAGCAGCAACAGCAGCAGCATACATGTGTAATGATGGAGGCTGGAGCCACACAGCAGTAGGACACAGAGCGTACAGGTAACATGCCATGTGTATAGTTGACCATTCTGTACACTGTTAAGTTATGCATGTGTGAGGTGTGTCCTCATTTTGTAGCTGTAATCTTGGTAATTATTGTGCATTAGTGATATCCTCAATATCTGCAGTACACCTGTGGAAGCTAACTGTTGCACTACTGAACTATATCATGCCCACAGTATCAATGGCACAGTTGTGCCCACTGACGATAAATGTCTCTTTTCTGCAGGTCCCTCTGGTGTAACAGCAAGGCAGCCTATCCATGCTGGTGAGTGTGTAATACGATTACCTTCAATACTCTGTATACTAATAGTAATAATAGGCTGAAGCAGTAGTGCTATGTGTTTGATTGCAGGTGTGTTTGTGTCTGTGGGTTGATATCTCATATACTGAGGTGTGTGCATGTGTGCATGTGTGCATGTGCCCATGTGTGCATGTGTACATGTGTGCATGTGTGCATCAGTGGCGACATTGTGTACACATTGTAAACTGTGTTTCCTGTCTTACTCCCACAGGTTCTGGTGCTGCTCTGGTGTCGTGCAGCAGGGGACCTGAATCAGCTGCTGTGGATAGTGATAATGATGATACCTGTGTAATGGCACAAGTAGGTGTGCCAGGGTCCGTCATTGGTCAGCCAAATGACACTACACAGCTGTCGACCCCATCAATGCACACAGTCATCCTGCCAATACATCCTTTGTCACCAATGTCCCTAGGTGATGGACAGGATACAGTGGGCATTGACCAGGGTAATGTGGTACCGGTGGCACATGCATCCCCACACAGCAGCCATGGCCAGGGTCCTGACATGGTACCACACAGGCAGACGGACGTCCATGGGTTCTCGTGGGAGCATCCGTGGGCGTACCGCCCCTGTCAGACGTGCCCACAGAGGTCTTTCAACCTCAGCTATGTTGCGGGCTGTAATGCAGGCGCAGTCACGTATGGAACGGTACACCAGACAGGGTCTGAGGGAGCTGAGAGCATGTCGCACAGCCATGAGTGACAGTATGCGTGATGTTGCGGCTGCCATTCGCAACTTCACCGAGGTCATTGACAGACATTGGGGGGACACATTAGATCTGTTCCACAACTACATGTCCATGAGCCAGGGCAATGGTGGATGGTTGAGGGGTCGACGTGGCCGTATGCCAGCAACAGCAGCAGCTGGCAGCCATCGCGGATGACAACAGGCCCGCGGCCGCTCACATAGTGCCAGCAGCAGCCCCAGCAATGCTGGGTCTGTGCTGTCATCAGACCGCCCCAGGAGACCACGTGCACGTGGCACTGGACACTCCCAACAGGGACCTGTCTCCTGTCACCAACCACCTGCTTCTGATGACAATACCCAGTCTGGCTTAGTACCTGATACGGTCCGTAGCACCCCTGCCAGGCACAGGTTCCATGTCTGTGGCCACAGACAGTGATCTGTATGACCTGGCAGGTACAGTCTGTGGCTGTCCACAAACACCTGTATATGGCAGCCATGAGGTGGGACTGTGTGCATTCATACACACATGCAAAGTGATAACACCTAGGGCTACCGCATACATGCACACACTGCATCAACATTGCCCCATCTTGTACTGCTGTCCCTCACCAACACACACACACAGACATGTCAATTGGTTGTATCAGTGGCAGACTCAGGCATACCAGGTACACACCCTGTGCATATGATGAAACTGTGCCACCTCCTGCAATCTGTAAAATCGGTGCAGGAACAGGTTAACATGGTGCTGATGCACAGGGTGAGTACATAGATGTATTGTAATAGTATGATGTTGACAACAGTACAGTGTAATGATAGCATTGTGGGTATATACCAGCATGCCTGATGCAGTTACAATATGAATGTCAATGTATTGTTTTGTACACCCATAGTAATTACCACAGTGTTCTGTCTGCACATCTTTGCATACTGGTGGTGAGGCTGTGAAGGGATGGCCACCTACATAGGTAGCACAGGGGATACAACAATGTACATATTGATACTCATTGATGGCCATGTCAACTGCGAGTTGCATGCTGTCCACACACGACTCTGCAATGCAGATGTTTCAGGATGTTGATATCTGTGCAGTACTACACAACAGGTTCAAGGCTCATAAGAGCACAGTAGCACTACAAGGTCACACCTCATACCATGCATGACAGCACCAAAACACAGAACTATGACAGGAGGGAGAGTGTCCATACATGTCAAGGATACTGTGGTGCCAGGACAGGTAGCATACATCATACTAGGTCTGGAACTGCTGAGTGTGGGCTCAGTGTCTGTTATTTGACATGTGTATTATTACAGGTATGAGCACTTGGGTATCAGGCCAGTTATTCAACATTACGAAGGTACGTGGTCCATACACTTGTGTGGGTTGCGGCTGGACCCAGCCCGTCTGACCTGTGAATGTCTGGGTACTGGCTTATAGTGCCTGCATATATGCACTGTTACCTACTGGAAGTCGTACACCTTGTTTGTTGTAGCATAGTCTACATACAGGCCTGGTGACTGTAGCTTTGTTTGTATGCATGTTTGCCTGTTATTTTCCTGAAACACTGATTCCACCTGCAGTGCAGATATACAGTGCCTCTGTGGATCCCTAGTGACATCTGTATTGCTTACTGTACTGATGTCCATGTGTCACTTGACAGAACGTCACTGTTTGTCCTGTTTGCATGTAGCTTGCCTGTAACACATTGCATATGACTTACCTCACATTTGCTCAAGACAGCATTCATATATGCCAGCACTAACAAATCAGGAGCACTACACCCTCACATAGTCACCTTGAGTACCTTGTTCCCCATTGGCACTATGTGTCGTTACTTAGTATGGGAGTCACAATGCTATGGTAGCATGTGCAAAGGTCACCTGCCGATGTACTCTCAGGTCCAGTTGGTGAATCTGTGAGTCATGTGGCAATGTTACAGCGGCCTCGTACACAGACAACCCTCTCCCCTTCCCATACACGTACAACACATGTGAGAGATGCAACCACATAGCCAAACTGGGGGCTAAGCTCTGTTAACACAGCACTGGCATTCCCTGTCAGGTGGAGTGGGATACTACAGTGAATACAGTACTAGTCTCCCATAGACCTGCCACGACTGCAATCCAAACACAGACACACACAGGTACATTATTGGGCTCTCAGAATAGCATCCTGCCTGAGCAGCTGACACCTGCAAAGCAGACACACAAGCAAACGTTAAGCCAGAGCATTGCACATGCAACACATAGCTCACAAAGCCTGTGTGCCAAACAGTCACAGGCCATACGGCTTGACAACACACCTGCTACAGTTGTATGAGGTACCTCTATCGTCACATACACTGAGGTCCTGCTCACAGGCTGAACAAGGTGATGGTCACGCTGAGCTGCCCGTCAGGTACTATGATCCACCACATAACACAAGCATACCAGTCACTCCAAGGCATGTAGAAGTATGACTCAGTCATTGTCTGTGCCAGTGCGTATGACCTCTGACGCACCTCCTTGGACTACATGTTAGGGGACATAGAGGGGCTCTCTGAGCTTGTGGCAAAGGCTGGAATGACCCTGGCCTTGAGTAGCATCTCACCCTCACCAAGAATGCTGCCACAAAATGTAGACAGGATCATCCGTTTCTGCAATTAACATATCTTTCAGTGACATTCAAAGGGGATCCAATGCCTGTCAGTGTGGGATTACATGCTGGACAAGCCACATTGCTTTGCTTGGGACATCTTGCACCTGTCAGCCATGGGCCATTGTATATTGGCAGAGGCTGTTGCTACACACATAGTGCCTTTGTATGCAAGGCTGACATTACATAGCCACCTACACAGGTATCACACGGGATAGGACACTAATAGCAATGCTACTCAACAGCAGCAGTGTAAACCTCAAGGTGCATGCAGTAGAAACTGTCCTTAGCATGGGGTACAGCAATATCCGTGCAGTAACAGACTCCTGGTACAAGGCTCCCAGGTGCACACCATCAGTGCCAGGTCATTCCTGATACCATGCTTGTCATCCCCTACACATGCACCAAACCAGAACAGGGGGGATGTATCCAAAGGCACCTGAGATACACCCACCCCCAGGTTGGTGGCACTGCACAAAGCATCAGAGCCTCTCCATGTGCAACACACAGTGGGTTAGACTGCCTTCAGGTTCATAGCCTGGCACACACCACACTCCCATACCCAGGAAACCCACTTGGCCTTCCTGACAACACTGGGAATATGACGGTCTCTACACACACCATTATATGGTTGTACTGCGACTACCCAAACATACAGTGTGAGCATTATTCTAGCTGCAAGACCCTATCTGAAGAGTTCTTATCATTCATTCCCTGCATTGCTATGGAACAACTTGTTACCACTCCCACAAGTGGTGACAACATGCTGCACCTGTTCATCACCAACATGTGGACTATATGCTCCAGAACAATCATGTATCCCTCGCTGGTGGGATGACACCATCTACAACCCACACTGTATAGTCACATACCACATGCAGCCCCTGCACAGAACACCACAGTCATACAGTTGTCTGATGCATATTCCATGTATTCACATGAGTCAGGCTTCGGACATGGGATCTCTTGCAGTTCACAGGTACATATGTGTAGGTGGAACACACATACATCATGTGTGCATTGACATTACTGATATAATGTATGTCGTGCAATATTGGGAACAACACCCCACACACATGGACAACCTGTGTGACAAAAATACACATGGCATTTGTAGGATACAAACCCCTACCTAACTATGTTAGATCACTTTTGAGGGTCGCAGTAGCAGAGTGTGCTATTTGCATTACTGGGAGGATTGCTTTCTCCTGCTGTACTTATAGGGTGCTGACATCATCAGTGTTTAGACAGTGGGATATGCAGCATGTGTTGTGTAGTAATAGTTGCCAAAAGGGACATTTTTCATACACATGGAATTGCACACATTACTCCCCCACACAC
Organism: Protopterus annectens; assembly: GCF_019279795.1. Taxonomy (NCBI): domain Eukaryota; kingdom Metazoa; phylum Chordata; order Ceratodontiformes; family Protopteridae; genus Protopterus; species Protopterus annectens. The sequence goes on along the minus strand of NC_056726.1, from coordinate 366,306,860 downwards.
ATTCACACACACACTGGGCACTTGCAGGATTCAAACCCCTACCTAACTATGTTATGACACTTGTGAGAGACACATTAGCAGAGCGCATTATTTACATTACCGGGGGGATTGCTTTCTCCTGCTGTACTTATAGGGTGCTGACATCATCAGTGTTTAGACAGTGGAATATGCAGCATGTGTTGTGTAGTAATAGTTGCCAAAAGGGACATTTCTCATACACATGGAATTGCACACACTACTCCCCCACACACTGGGCACTTGCAGGATTCAAACCCCTACCTAACTATGTTATGACACTTGTGAGAGACACATTAGCAGAGAGCGCTATTTGCATTACTGGGGGGATTGCTTTCTCCTGCTGTACTTATAGGGTGCTGACATCATCAGTGTTTAGACAGTGGAATATGCAGCATGTGTTGCGTAGTAATAGTTGCCAAAAGGGACATTTCTCATACACATGGAATTGCACACACTACTCCCCCACACACATTCACACACACACTGAGCACTTGCAGGATTCAAACCCCTACCTAACTATGTTATGACACTTGTTAGAGACGCAGTAATGGAGTGTGCTATTCACATTACTGGGTATAATATTTGCTCCTGACATATGTATAGTTTGCTGACATCATTATGGCTGAAGAGGTATGTACATCTGTGACTATCCATCAGTACAGGGGAGAGCATATCTATGCATTAACTTTGCACAGGCACAGTGGCCTACTGTACTGTGGAGGCAGATGCCAAATACACTGTGGATAGCCCTCTGTATTCCCTAGGGACAACAGTCAAGTATTGCACTCTGCGGCCATATGTTTACCTGTCAGATGCAAGTATCTGTTGCTCATATACTGTTTGTGGGTCTTTATTGCCATAGCCTTCCCTATCTCTATAAACAACGTGTGTACTGTGGGAGATGTTTGCATATGAGTGTGATCCAGTACTTTACTTATGTCTCTGTTGTAACTTCACTGTGTGTACTGGGCAGATGTCTGTATTGTGGGAGGTTCCTGTGTTAACACATAGACATGCCAGATATGTGTGTGCAACTGCTGAACTGTGACATGGCCTAAGCGTGTGAGCATGCCCAGTTCGCAGTTTGTATAGCTTCTTGACTGTCACGTCTCATTTATCTAAGTGTGCGAGCATGCCCAGTGTGACCTTTCCTTATGTTGGGATCTGTGGACCACCACATTTCTGTTTGTGTGTGGACGCCATCTATATACCACATGTACAGTTGAGTGTTGGACATCAGGTTGTGTTCTTACTGCCCAACTGCTTTGTGTCTGAACCTAACAGGCATTATGCTGTGCCTGCAGGGTCGCCATGGGATAGTTTGCATACAGTTGTCATCATCCTTTCCTGGTGACCAAACAGTTGTATTGTCGTATCATGTACTGGTGCAGAACTTTCACTGTGGTAGACAGTATAATCGGTTTCAGTCCTATCACTGCTTGTAATATTTATAGTGAGCACACCAGACTGGTTGAGGGCCAGTTGTGCAGATATGACCATGTTGCATTTTGTACAGATATGGACAGCATAGTACATGATTGTCCGACATTGTTAATGTATTCCACAACTTGTGTGGACAGTGACAAACAATGGCCATGTGCCCTAGTCCATTTGTAATGCTAGTCAGAGAGTGTTTGTCCTTCAACACACATTTACTGGTGTTTGCCATGACATATGTCATGGTTAGTGTGCTGTGCCTCTGTCTACCCGTGACATACAGGTGTTATCCTGGGTACACCTACCATCTCCCATCCAGTCATCATGATTCCTCTGGATGACAGTCACTGAGGGACTCCCTGGATATCCTGTAGTGGGAGTTTAGTTGTGGGTGGAGTGAGCTTCTGGGTCATGGACCAATCGGTACAGCATGTCCTGTTTATGTCTGTGCTGGGGTTCAGGCCTGTCAGCTGCATAGGTCACCAGCATTCAGTGTTTACATGGTGCCAAATGTCCATTGATACCAGGTTGGTCATGGCTCTATACATCAGGCACAGTTCACCTCCAGCCAGGCAGTATGGCACTGTGTGGAGCTGCAGTTTCTTTACTCAGGCAACACATGGCATCTGTTACAGCTCTGCGATCCTCCTGGTGGGGTATTTGTGTGGTCTTTCCAGTTGCTGCAGGTGTCTGCTACGGTACATCCCTGAAGGGCCATTGTACACAATTGTGAGGCTACTGATGGATGACTGGAGAGGCACATTGACCTACCCTAACCAAGCTGTGCTTACCTTCATGATTAGGTGGGTATATGGAATGTTTCTGTAACCACTACAGACACATGGTTGTCACATGCAGGATATCTATCACCGTGTGTCCCCAGGTCTCTTATTGCTCCTGATGTACTTACTGGGTTAACACCTATGTGGTAATTTCTGGCCATGTACTGTGTTTCCACAGGGGTTGACTATATACTATTCTGCATTTAGCTTGTTGACATGGCTGTGGTACCACTTGTGTGTTTCTATGTGTGCCTTTTGTAGGTTGCTTGTGTCAGCTGGAGGGTCCGATATGGTGGCCAGTTTGTAGTCCTCTGCAAACCTGTTCAGACAGAGTCCGTCCATGTTGGCCTGCACCTATGTGACATATATAGCATACAAGAGAGGTCCCAGGACCATGCCTTGTGGGATGCCAGTTGTACCTGGTTTGCAGTCTGCCATGGCTACAGCATGTCTGCCAGGTCAGTTCTGTCCTTGAGCTGGTTTGCAACCCATCTACTTGCATAGAGGTTTATAGTTAGGCTGGTGAGCTTATCTGTACCACCAACTAGGGTATTGTATGGAAGGGTTTAGCAAGGTCCAGATAGGCTGTGTGATCAACATTCCCCACATCACTGGGCTTGGTGCACGTTTCACATGAGTCAGACATGTGTAAGGGGCAGGATCTGCCCTATGACAGCCACACTGGGTAGGGTCCAATGTCTGTAGGTACCCAATCTCGTTATTCATGGGATCATGATCATCCTCTCCATTACTTTGCCAACCTAGATAGTCGGGGTTGAGGGGTGATAGTTTGCAGTATCCATTCAGGCACCCCCTTTGTGGTGTGGGACCACTGTTGCTGTACACTGCTCTTTGGGTACATATCCTGTGGTAGGGCTGATAGTGCACAGTAATGCTATTTGCTGTAACATTCTTCTTACAGTACTTGTTGGACACAACCCAGGACACCATCTGGTACCATTGATGCTGTGTGCTGTGCTTTGTGGATGCTGGCTGTTACCTCAGCATCTGCAATGTCAGGGGGCCAGCACTCTCCTGGGATAGATATTTGGCAGTTAGGTGCTGGTGGGGAGGTTGGAAGGAATCTGTTTGGTAGGCTGTTGGCAATGTGTGTGGGTTTGGTGTATTTTTTGTCATATTAGAGTGCTGTAGAGCATATCTGTGGATTATCACCATGGTTCCTACCATCAGGTAGGACAGCTGTGTGATAATCCTTTGTGTCCTGCACAATTTGTATCATCATAGGTTCATAGGTTCATACTAGGCTATCTGCCCTGGCCTTGTTTGAGCACGGACAGACTGTGTGTGGGTCTCAACACCCCTTGCAATGTGCATATTATGCCCACGTAGGGTTTACTTTCCTAGATGTGACACAGGGATCGCCCCCAGTGTACACCTACTATCTCCCATGCACTTCACCGGATTTCTCTTGTTGAGTTTGTGTGTGGAGCTCAGCCTATCATGGACTTGGATTCTGTTCCAGAGTGCCAGTAGCCTCTGGGTTATGGATCTGTCCCTCCAGCACATCCTATTAATCTATGTGTGGAGGTTCAGATATCTCACTGTGGTGTGTCTGCTGGATTTGTGGTTTCTGCAGTGGAGCATGTCCATTCATTCTGGATTGGACATGGCCTTGTACATCAGGCATACATCACCTCTGACTGTGCAGTATGCTTCTGAATTGGGCTGTGGTTTCTTTGGCCAGGCTGCAGATGTCCAATGTTTGGACCCTTTATCCTGTTGGTGGGGTACATTTGGGGTCTTTCTGACTGCTGCATATGTAAGGTAAGGTACATCCGAACTGGGGCATTGTTGTCACGTATGGGCCTGATAAGGGAAGAGTATGGGGGCACAGTGACCTCTGTAGCTCTACATGTGCATCCTTTCATATTAAGGTGGGCAATATAGCAGGTCTTCCTGGCCACCTTGGCAATGTGAGTGTCACATGACAGGTTACCATCCACTTGTGTCCCTAGGTCCATGATTACTTCTTCCATACATAATGGATTGCCACCTATGTCATACTTTGTGTGTGCCTTGTTTGGTATTTGTTCAGACATTCATACTCTGAAGTGTCTTCAGGAAGGCTGGCTGGGGTACCTGGGTTTGTGTGTGTGGTCTGTAGCAGGCTTCACACAGGTACACAGTTTGAGACAGTGTTACTTGCCCATGGATAGTCCATCCTGCTTCTTGCTGTGGTACCTACCTGGGGGTGTGGTTATTCTTGATAATTACTGGTAGCCACACTCCTATTGTCGTGTGTTCCATGTTTTGGAGCTGTAGAGCATGGTATGAGGCATAACCTGGTAGTATTAGGGTGCTCTTCTGGGCCTTGCCCAGGTTTCTGTTACAGAACACATATTACCATTCTCCATGCTGTGGTGTGTTTGGTCTGCATGCACCTTGCAGGTTAGACTTCTGGCATTGGGTAGCATTACGTCCAGGTTATTATCCCTTGTGCTACCTATGGTGGTGGGTTTGTATTTCCAGACTTACCTATTCCAGGCACAGTGGGGGTGACAACAGCCTTTGCCAGTATCTACACAGCCAGGTGTGCTGGGTGCGTGCCATCCCTAGCAGGTGGGGCATCATGTCTTGCTTGGCATGTCAGCCCAGGCTGTCAGCCATGTGTTCCCCCTTGCTAACAGCAATACCTCAGCCAATTATTGTACTTGATCTTGTTGTCTTCATAGTGTGGCATCATGCTTGGTGAGGGTGAGATGTTAGGTTGGGTCTTCATGTTTGCATATATTAGATGGCGTTACATTGCTTAACACATGGCAATCATGCCTCAGGTGGTGCTGCAGGGCTGCCTATGTCGGATGCACATACTACACTCCCTGTACATGTTTGAAAGCAGGTTGTGTCATGTTAGGCATCCCTGTTACTATATGAGTGAGTCAGAGAGGGGTATCATTCCCAGGGTTCCTACTGAGCCAGTGTATGTGCTATGTGTTGCCTCTTTGCCAAGGCCAGGGCATACTGGGCACGCCTCCTTCTGCCTACTGGGGCAGGCTCAGGTTGTTCCTCCCCCGAGTCATGCTCTGCCTGTGATGGCCTTGGCAATGGTGAGGGGCTGTTTGTCCCGTCCCTATGCTGGTCCTGCTGCAGCTGTTTTCGCAGGATCATATTATGTAGCATAGCACATACCATGACAATTTGGGTACATGTAGTTGGTGAGTACTGCAAGGCTCCACCAGATGTGTCCAGGCACCGGAACCGTGACTTGAGCAGCCCAAACACACACTCTATTACATTACGTGTTTGTGCGTGTGCCTCATTATGGCGTTCCTGTTCAGGTGTGTGTGCATTTCTGATGGGTGTCATCAGCCACGGCTCCAGTGCATAACCTGCATCCCCCACTAGGTGACCATGTGGGATGTCCCCATTGGCAAATGTCTGGTACAGCTGCGTCAAATGCCAGATATTTGAATCATGGTAGCTTCCAGGGCAGCCAGCACACACATTCATTATTATGCCCTGGGCATCACACACGACCTGGCAGTTGATGGAGGGGAAGCCCTTGCAGTTAATGTAGGCCCTATCGCGCTCACCGGTTGGTGCTTTGATGCGTATGTGCGTGCAGTCTATTGCACCCACTACCTCAGGGTATTCCGCTATTTGCTGGAAGAGATGCATATTGCTGGCCAATACCTCACGGGCATTGGGGAAATATACATGCTCACCGACATGTGCTGACATGGCATCCAGGAACTGGTGCAGTACCCTGGAGGCTGATGCCTGTGATATCCCCATCATATCACCAGTTGGTCTCTGGAAGGTACCTGTTGCTAGTATTCTTAGGCCAACACATACTTTGGTTTCCACTGGGATGGGTTCCCCTCTGTTGGTTCTGTGTGTGAGGCGTGGCCTGCACAGCTCAACAATTTGCTGCAGGAGGTCTCTGTCCAGTCTATAGCACTCCACTATCTCCAGCTCATGTAACCCCTGGTAGGTGACCCTGGGCCTGTACGCCCTTCTCCGTCTCCTCACTGTGGGTTGTCTGGCAGCATTTCCATTGTCACCACCCTCAGCAAGTCTCCTATGTCTCCTTATGACAGCTATGGCAGCCCCTAGCATGTTTGGTCTGAGTGCAGCTTTTTCAGTTTTCACTTCTACTAGCTTACTCCTGTCTTGCTGTGTCTCTTGAGAGAAACATACTGCAATGCTGTTTGCAGTGTTTTAAATGCTGGGCTGGGCTTGTATTCTGCCTGTGTAATTGCCTGCTTCTAATTGTTTTCACCTGCTACCTCTACAGGTATTCCCTGCTAGTTTCCTACTATTTCTTTTGCTTCCTTTTTCCTCTTTGTTTCCTCAGGGGGGAGCAGCACGCATACCAGCAAAAACACGCTCACAGTGGCTACCACATGCGCACACATGCTTACACGGACTAGATTCTGCTTATTCAGGTTAAAACACGCGCACACCAGCGCAAACAGGTCTACAGATCTTTAAACTGGCTCCTACATGCTTACTCTGACTTACACGCGCACACTCTGTCTTACTCGCGGCTCCCAGCACGCACACGCGCGCATGCACGTACAGCAAGAAACTTTGGTGTTGGCCACAGTGTACACCTTCAATTTCTTGACTTTTCCATGCTTATCTGTTGATACTCCTCTTTTTATGCTGTGTGAGTGACATCTTTCACATACCACTTTGCTCCAATGAGCTTGGTTTCTTCCTGACATTCCCCCCTGTGATGTCACCTATCTCCTACTCTGTTACTCCCCCTTATCTAACTCTTACACTACACTGAATGTGCTAATTTGCTATGTGACAGTGTGATTCACTATCCTACCACTCATTTACATAGGATTGCCTACTAATGCTTAGTTACATGTCTTACACTCAGCTTCCCCCCTTAGCAACTACTAGACGGTGGCCATGTTGTTTTTGGTCTGCTAGTCCCTGCATTGCAAATCCATGCATTACATAAAACCCACATTTGTGGGTTTCAAATGTTTATTTTTCTGTTTTATATAGCACAGCCCATTTTCGCAGGGCTGCGCTGCGTTTAAACATCACCGATCTCCGGGAAAAAAAATATTTTATTTCATGTTTGCATCAGGTTAACATGCCAATGGCCACATATTTGGCCATTTGCATGCTGACTGCAACATTTGCACACTTTATTTGGAGCTGTCATGGCTCTGTTGTGTTAGTTGCAGTAACGTACTCAGTTGTCAACTGAGTACATTTCTGCACCTAACACGACTCTTACACGGGCTGGTTTCAGCTTCGTGGATCGCTAATCTACCTCATTTGCATGCCTTTCGGCTGCAAGTGGGGTGATTAGCATATCCACGCCCTGCCCATGTAAGAGTCGTTTTAGCTATCTCTTACACGGGATTTCGGGCTGTTCCTGGATCGCGATGGCTGCATGGAGTCTTACACGACTCTTAGATTCCGTGCAAGCCATCGTGAATCCCGCCCACTGACATTTTAAAAGACAAAGATCTGTTCAACAAACACTTAAGGGGTTAGTTAATTAATTAATTACTTGATTTTTTTAAAATGGTTTTACATTGTTCAATTGTGTATTAATTGGCAAGTGTATTTAAAGTTTGATTTTAATGAAGTTAACTGACTCTGAAGATGCCCAGGAGGGTAAAAGTGCTTAGTCAGTGAAGTCTTTTTTCTGGTTCAGTCAATGAAGTCTTTTTTTCTGGTTCTTTGTATTTGGACAGTAAAGGTTCAGTGATTTTACATGCAGTGTTACCAAAGTGCTTTTCTATTTACCAGTATTTTACATCCGATGGAGCTGCTCATTACACATTATACCTTCAATTCATACCCCTGATTCATGTGTACATATACTGTATGGGGCACTTGTGTTTATCTGTGGATTTTACCACATTATTACAATGACATCTCACCTCTGCATTTAATTCAGTACTCCACTTCACAAATATATGTTATTTAGTAAGTTATGTGGCAAAAAAATGTTCAGAAAGTGATTTCACATGAAAAATGAAATCTACTACAGTGAGAATCGAACTGGAAATGACTGCTTGTAAAGCAAACACTCTGACCACTACACTATTGCAATACTGCTTCAATTGCATGTATCTTGCTATTTATCTTCTTGTGCCATTTAAGCTACAGTATGCATAGCTAGGCAATGGGCAAACCCGCGCACCTACGGTTAAATTTAATCTGTTTGATAAAAAAAAATTCTACTGCTATTTTCTGTTGGAAGGGACATGTTTCACTTATTGCTGTGGATTCCTGTGTGCATCTGCAAATTTGGAAGACATCCTGCAACCCCCCCCCATACCTCTCAACCTCTTCAGGCACACTATCTGGACAAAGCTTGACAAACTGTGGTACAACTATGGACATATTTTCATTATTGCCCTTATAAACTTGGGACAGTTGCTAGGGTAACAGGATTTGTTTTAATATAAGTTTTATTATGGATTTGAAGTCTGACACTGAAATGTATGCATTATTTACCAACTTCAATCCTGAGATCATTCCAGTGATTTGCCAGGACAATTGGGGTGCTATTTGGCCATGACATGTGAACATTCTGCGATGATTTGTACACTTGGGAGGTATGCAGCCTCCTATGAGCGCTCTCGCTCAATATTATTGCCAGGCGGCACTTCCTGAGTGCAGGGGTGTGTGTATTGTGAGAGCTCTGCTCTCAGACACACCCGCTGCATTTGTCCACGCTCCATGTCTGTTTAGGAGCAGAGACAGCGTGCCTTCATTACTATGCATGGCGTGCTGCCGTGCTGCTCTTAAATGGACGTTTCCATGCAGGAATAAGCATGGAACCTTACTGAATCCCGGGCTTTATCTGTTTTTAATTTAGCTGCAAACTAATATATCCTTTTTACTTCTGTTATATCACATGAATTTTTATTAATAGTCTTGATTCTGTGTTCATCTATTTTATCCCACTTCTAAAATTTTGGGTCTTATTTATATTTGTAATCTATTTCTTTCATTGATCTTAATATATCTATCAATCTCTACTAAATTAGGCAACCTTTGGATCATTATCTTCTAAACTGAGAGCACATTCTTTCTCTCTGTCGCCTGCTGGCATTCTACAGAAAGCTTCAGAACATCTTCCTGTGACATATCCTCTTCAGCTGCATCCTGCATTATCTGTTGCTCCTTCATATGGGAACTCACCAGCCAATCACTCCACAACATTGCCCACAACACTGCCTGCATCAGAGTTACCACTGTTTCCTGCACCTTCCCTTGCTGTGCTATTCCAGTTGAACTTTTGTACTGGTTTCTTACTTAAGGCTCCTGAACATTATCATGTGGCATGTCATCAGATACTTCCCATTCCACCTGTTTCTCCTTAGTCGGGAGACTCGTTATTCCATCAAGTTGTAACATTACTTGTGTTGGATTTTCTACATTAAATCCTTCATTTTGCAGGTAATCCATAACTTCAGTTTCTATTTCTTTAACTTCGCTGCTACTATTAATAACCCTCTTTTCTACTTTTCCCTTTGTTTTCTGATTTTTTTTTTGTATTGTGAAATGTTCCATATCTGGGTGCCTTTGCCTGTACTTCTCTTCAAATATCTTTGGTGCTACTTTTTTGCATTGATTAGTTTGGCTTTACCCTTTTCACAAATATTGCACCATATCAGATCTATTTTTTTCTCCATGTCCATGTTTCTTTTTCATATCTTTTAAACATCTCTGTGTTTTTTTCATTATATTTTCGCACTTCTTCTGTCGCTTCTTTTTCCAGGTGGCTGAAAGTTTCTTCATCTATGTAATGTTATTCATGAATTTGTTGTATCAATGAATGCAAATTTACATTTGAAACTTTTGACAATTTTTCTTGTGCAAGTATTTTTCTTTCCTCTAATTTGTCTCTTAATCTTTCTGGATATCTTCTATCTATAAACTCTGGGTTTTTTACATAAAAGTAGCAATACATAATTTCTTCATATCCTCAATTGTCCACTCAGTCATCTTTATAGTTCTTTTAGGCTTATCAGTTTTTGTGTTTTTTTGGACAACTACTTCTTTGTTTTGTCCCTGATGAGTGGCCCACTGCAGGGGTGGTGCCCCCTCCATAAGGATGGCCTTACAACCAGTGTAGGTAATTACAGACCTATTAGTCTTACAGGCTTCATCAGCAAAGCCATGAAACATATTATAACTGACTTCAAAAACTGTGGTATCAAAAATCTTATTAGACTTGACCGCTAAGAGTTTGGCTTTGTGAAGGATATATCCTGTCTATTTAATCTGGTAAACTTTTTTGAAAGGGTTATGGAGGCTGTAGATAATGGCCATGCAATGCACATGGTGTATCTTGACTTAGATAAGGCCTTCAACACCATTCTCCATCCTGGCATATTACAAAAGTTAAATGCTTTAAACTTTAACCCACATATGATGAAACCGATAGTAGACTGACTGAAAGACAGAACCCATACAATGTGAGTTGCAGGTGCCTAATTAGAAAGTATGAAAATGACCAGCAATGTCCCTCAGGTCTCAGTGCCTGGACCTCTCCTTTTTAGCATTTACTTCTCACATCTTCAAACAGAGAGCCACAAACTCTAGCTAACAATGTTTGCAGATGACTGTAAACGGGATTGTTTTTTTCAGTCATCATTTGGCACCCATACCCACCAGAATGAACTCACCCTAGTAAACTATTAATGTACTAAAAATGGCCTCAAACTAAATGCTAAAAAGTGCAGTATCATCACTTTTGGTAGCTAACCCTTCCCCTCATCATGCTGTATAGAAAACACACCATAAAAAACAAAAATGTAGTCATGTACCTAGGTACCTGTTTTATAGATCCCCCTGTTTTGACCATCATGTGACAGTGGTTGTCAAGAAATCCTTTTATGTAGCTCAACTAGTTGCCAAAGGAACAAAATCAGGATCTAAAGAGGTAATCGTTCATTCATTTATGCTCATCATTGATCAGGCTACTTTTTGAATACAATGCCTCCTTTGGAATGCATATCACCAAACATATCAAACAATTAGAAAGCCCCCAAAGGTTCCTAAGTAAAAAGATTACAGGCCTCAAGTTCTTGAGCTACCCAGTGAGGCTGAAGCTCTTTCCCTTCATTCAGTGCCTACACACTTTTGAGGTGAGATTTCTGTCTTTTACCATGCAATTAGAGACCTAATCATACCTGTCCTCCTGTTTCTCTGCAAGTCCAATACCTCCATCAGTATTAGAACTAGGGACTTAAAATATTCACCAGCTGATTGAAAAACAATGAGTAGGGAAAGATTTATAATTCAGTCTCTCCAAACTTCTGGAAAAATGTCCCCTGCATGTTAAGCAGTGTGAATGGATGGGTATCCACAAATTTACATCAGGGTTCACTACTGTGGAACTTCTGGAGAAAGGAGATGTACTCTGAAGGAGGGTGCTGCCAAGGCATGAATTGCCTTGAAATAAATACAAATTAACCTATGAATCTATGGTTTTGAGATTTTAGCAGAAATAAAACTGTGTTTTACAGCTATATCTCTCAACAGCCATTGCAGTCACACTAATCCACCATCCACTACAATAAAATGAGTATTCAGGCAGAAAAGAAATAACTGTTGCTACCACTTTATCCTAAAATTAAGAAGTTTACCACAGTATGTCAGCAACCTTGACCATCTGGGGCATTATAAGAAGTCATAGATAATTACATAAGCAAACCATTCTGTGATTGGTACAAATGTATCCAAACCCATGTAGTTATCTAACATGTAGTACAAGCAAGAAACCATGCTGTTTCACATTAACATGTTTTCTCTTCCTAACACAGTTAAGTGAACACATGCATACACTCACACACATACACAGACAGAGAGACAGACAGTTAAAAACATACATACCCATAATGGGCCGTCTTATCTTATTGCTGTGACTATTTTACACAGATGGCCAGAATCTTCACTGCCTTCTCACAGGCTGTCACACTTGTAGGCACTGACTCAACAACATAACAAGTGCATATTATTTCTGTATGCACCACTGTTCCAACACGAACACCAAAGCTGCTGGAAATAACTCAGAAATGCATTAATGCATTAGTTAAATAAAGCAGGCCTTGTGGAATAAAGGTTTTGGCTTTGACAGGTACAACCTGGGCTCATCTAACATCCTGGGCACTAAATGAGCTAATGAGAGCTGAGCAGCATGAGATGCTGAGGTTAGCTAATTCATTTTCATTCTAGGAAGGGCATCAGTTTATGATGTCCTGCCACAGAAGCACAAACTGGGATAAGACCTGGTACTAAGCAGCATTATACAGTAATGCTAGCACACATGCCCAACTAGACAGTGCTCTCACTCTGCTCAAGCAAAGTCATGAAGTGGAAACACACAAACCCTGGCTTCTGCAGCTTAGCAAAAAGGATTTTGTGACCTAAGAAAACTCTCCTAACCCCACCCAGATAACAACAATGGCCATTGACTCTCACCTCTCCAATGTGTCATTCTGCAGTGCCATGAATTGCAATACAGAGGCTTAATTAATGTAGGAGGAATAAGGACAAAACATGATAATAAATAAATACATGTATATATGCATACATATATAAATAGAAGAATGTGAAAGCAAGGCTGGCCAAAATTTGAGAAAACTACATTTAAATAATTTGCAAATAAAGATTCTGAATACATTTAGAGAACTGTATACTTTGATATGCTGTGCAGATTTTTTTTCATAACTAAAGTAGAAACTGGTATAAGAAGTAAAAATATTTATAGAGCTATAGATTGCTGGATGCCATGCAGAGCATGACAGCAAAGGCCAAAAGATTTACCTTCAGATTAAAGCAATTTACCTGATTTAAGTTTAGTTTACAATGTCTGGAGTTTTGTTAGTTTAACCACAGACATTCTGTCCAATATATATATAGTTCAGATGTAAATATACTTCACATTAATTTTGTCTTTATACTAAACAAACACAGAAGACTAAAATGCATTTTTCATATCATGTGTTATAAATGTTTGCAAAAAGTTAACAAAACGTTCTGCCATGCTGTAGAGAAAAAAAGAATAGTGTGGAAATGTAGACTACTGAGAAGAAAACTATGCATGTACTACAATAAATATTCCTTTATAGTGGCAGCTCAACTGACATAGCAGACAGCAGAAACCATTTTAGTTATAAACGGAATTAACAATCCAGGCTCATGCTGCTGTGGTCTATAATTACAATCAAATCAAGTAGTTTAAAGCCTTTCATGGCAGATACATCATGGTTTATCCATGGCAAGCAATTAAGCCCACATCACATGCCCTGTTATGCTTTGATGCACAACTACTGGTTATCAGTTGTCTAAATATATGACAAGTAATTGTGCATATCCTGTGTTAAAACCATATGGCTGATGTTTTGCATTGCAATGCGTTATAGGCGGTGCTACTCAATAGAAGTCATTTTGTAGTCACTGATACTTACCAGACTTTCTACTACCGTGATTTATGTTACTCTGATCACAAAATGTACAAACAAGAAACAAAACATAAAGGAGCATAAAGCTAAACTGTCTCATAAATATTTTGTGAAATATGGTATAACCTGCTATTTTTATGTAGCCTACAAAAATGCAGCCAGAAATTTCATATGTGTACATCAGACCTCCTCGATGCATACCTAACCCAATTAACACCCACATACACATTTGTACACACACTTGCACAGGCAGAGGCACACATCTGGTATATAGTTAAAGTACTGCATATATTAGTATTATTATAAGTCTTTTCTTGACTAAATGTAAATATTTAGTTAGTAAATATGCATCAGTCAGGATACAGTTAATCTCTTTCCTTGTACACCCATTTGGTTTTATGTACGTTTTTAATTGTCTGACTGCAACTTATTTAATGATATAAGCTGGATAAAATATGTCTTTCTTTAAAAAGCCAGATTATATCCAATTGATTTTTTTACATGTAGAGAACAATTATAAAAGGAATTTATAAGCTCATTAGTCACAACAAGGGAAGTTCCCCTTTCCTAAAATTGCAGTGACTTAGCAGTTGATAATATAAGAAAAGGGGGGTACAGTGAGTGAAGCCCTCTTCAAGGAGAATATGAAGATCTTTGCTCTCACAAAAAAAAATCAACTTTGTCTTGACAGAAAAGCAGAATATAAGCTCTGCTTTTTTGCACAGAAGCAGAATTTAATCAAAGGAACATTAATCTGCTGTCCCGAGCCTTTTTTATCGCAAGACATTGAGGGATAAATAAGGTGAATAGTTCATTAAAAAGGCATCTTAATGACATGCATTTCTTAGTCTGTCATCTTTTCAGCCTTTTGGCTTAGATCAAGTGGAGTCTAATATGAGTCCTGTACAGTATAGCTTTAAAATGTATGCTAACATTAAAGAGTGCCTGGCAAGCTTCATCTTGTGAGTTGCAGTAAAGCTCTCAAAGACTTAACATTTGTCTGGCTTATGTCTCATTACTGTGTCTTATTGAACTACTTAGAAGTATATTGCCTGTCATAATAAAAGAGAAATGCCACAGTTCCAGAAATGCTGTTTGGATTGCAGAGAATAAGGAAGAGGAATTTTGCACTGTAAAATACAAGTATGATTTCACATCCATGTGCTTCAACAAGTCACCATCACATTTTTCTTCTTAAAAGTTTTTAACTAACAATTCACTATTAAAATATTGGATTTCTCATCACATTTTCCCAAAATTGCTGAACTACCAATTTCTGTAATTTTTCACAAATAACACAACTCTGATGATGACTCCATTATAACTATTACAATCCCTCAAACTGTAACATAATTCGTCAGAAAACTGGAATGTTTGCATCTAGAAGTCTGAGCTGTATCTCATTGTCAGTAGACTTGCAGAAATACGGGAAAATGTTAAATGAGCAGTGTTCTTACATGTTGCAGTGGAGGAAGCCATGAAGGTATGTAATACATTTAACCTGAATGAGGAGAAGAGAAACAAGTTAGCAGTCATAAGAGAGAATTTTAAAGTATATTGTAACACAAAGAAAAATGTTCTGTTCACTATTACATGGAACAAATGTGTTTACAAAACTACTGATAGTTATGTGACTGAAAGACTGTGAATTTGGGAAGTTGCATGATTCACTAATCAGGGATAGAATTGTCTCCTTCATTAAAATGACTAAGTAAGAGGCAGGTTATTGAAAAAAAAATCATAAATCATTTCATTTAACACAATGGATATGTTTAAGTGAGTGAGATTGCAAGACTGTAGTTAAAACAGCTTACTGAAGAAATTGAAATTTGTGTGTGTGATTAAAACTGTGGCTGAACATAAATGTGCAAAAGAAACACAAAGAGAAAGTACATGATTGCAACAGAAACAACAGCACAGAAAGCCATGAGGTACACAAAATAGCACCTAGAAGGAAGAGTACTGTGAAATTCAAAGCATTATTTACTAGGTTTGGTTACAAGAATGCAAAAAGAATATGCAAAGCATTTAACCAGATTTGCAGACTATGTAGAGGCAAGAACCATTTTGCAAGAATATGTAAAAACAAAATAAGATTGCATATTCCATCCATCCCAACCCCTTTTTTTTATTTTTGCACATGGGGTCGGGGTGTCACTTCAACAGTGACAATCATCTAGAGCCAAGGTTTACACCCCTGGGTAGCTAGCCCTGCTGCGGAAGTTCATCCACACCACACACTCACACATACTCACACCAATTTAGCATGTACAATTTACCTAATGCATGTCTTTAGAATGTGGGAGGAAACTGGAGCTCCTGGAGGAAATCCATGCAAACACAGGCAGGCCATGTGGACACCCCACAGGAGGCACCCCAGCTGGGAATTGAACAAGGGGATCCTCTTGCTGTGAGGCAACAATGCTATCCGCTGCATCACTGTACTCCCTACCACAATTTGAATATTATCAAATCATTAACAGCTACCCTAATAGCTCAGTTCCTGAGCTTACACCCATCCAAGCAGATAATCTACATCTATCATATGTACCTACTGTTACCATTTTTAAATATTGAAACAATTAAAATATTTTTCAATATATCTGATATTTTTCCGCCATTATCTTAAATCTGCTGAAGCCATTTTCTATCTAACCTCAATTTTAATGAACAGGTCAATAAAAGAAGATACTGTCCCTAAATCTTGGAACTCCACCATAATATTACAACACTATAAAGGTGGTCCCTCTACAGATTTAGGTTGATATTTCCCATTGCAATCCCCTCCAGCTCTAAAATAATTAATGTATTAAATATCACTTGTTGAATTACTTTAAGCATTACGATCTCATCTCAAACCATGACATGAATTTAGGCCAGGAACTAGTACAGAAACCACCTGTATATCAGGCAACACTAAAGACAAAATGTTGATACCATTTTTTTCAACTTGCCAAAGTCTTTTGAATTGACCAACCATAGCCTTCATATTTTCAATCATTCCAAACTGATACAGCCATTATTTAGTTTTTCAGATAGCTTACCCTTTATACCCAGTCATTCAAGCAATCTAATTAGATTTCCTTACCATAGCCTATTCAGCTGGGTGCTCCTGGGCTCTACTACTTACCTTAACTGTAAATAACATGCCCAATTTGCACCACTCAGCAATCATTATTCTATATGCAGATTACACTGCTTAGTACTTCTCCGCCCATTCTACCTCCCAAAATTAATAACTACTCAAAAGTACCTTTAACTCCATCCAGAAACGTTCAAAGAGTCCAGTCTAAAATTAAATATAAAACAAATATACTCCACCAACCAGAATCTATCATCACAGAGCTTCAAATTATTTTCAGTGTCAACATAGCTTGAACTTGGGCCTACTTTCAGATTAATGGGTGTCTCCTTTGACCTTCTGCTTAAATTTGACTAGCACATTGATACAGTAGTTTTCAAATACAACCGTAGACCTCTGTCTCTCTCTCTCTCTCACTCTCTCCTATATCATAAGCTGCCTTACTTCTCAAGCTACACTTACTACCTCTACCACTTTATTACTAGCAACTCTCTTCTACTTCTTGACCCACTTTATTAGTTTAAGCTTCTCATAAGAAACAAATGGAAGCTTGCATAACACCAGAGTTTGCATTTTGTCTCCAGCCATCCCCCCAAACAATCATTTCAAATCTCTAAAATTCAACAACTGACTTGATCTCAGAAAATAGATTACTTGTATAACCTTTACATTTTCTCAATTGGCACTTCATCACTCAGAAAATACCCTTTCCTTAGTCCATTCATACAATGGTACATTTCACCTTACTTCTTTCACTCCCTTAACAAATTCCTCACCAAATCTCTATACCCCCTAAGTAGAACAAAGTTTCATGTCTATATTACAGCATCTAAAACCAGGAACAGTCTACCTCTCTCCCCTACAATCATTATGAATGCTACCTCCTTTATGGCTGCCCTTTGGAATCACATCAGTCTCAATTAGCTATGTAACCACCATTCTTTGTCATAATCTATGCCAAGCTACTAGTCCAGCCCTGAAAAAAATACAGGTCTAGCTAAGTTCTATGCAGTATGATATTCAGTTATACCTCCCTGTTTGACTTTATAATAAGTTTAGCCATCTTCAACATATTGACCTCTTCTCCTAGAATATCCTGAATATCCTGATAGCACACTAAATATGGTAACCCCTCTGAGTGTGTGTGTGTGTGTGTGTGTGTGTGTGTGTGTGTGTGTGTGTGTGTGTGTGTGTTTTCAATTTCATTTTTTTCATTTCTTGGAAACTGTTAGAGATTTCAGATTTAATTGAATTATATATGTTCACCATATATTTAAAAAACTGTAACATACTAATTTGCATATGCCCATGTCACATTTTTAATTCATTTGTATGTATTGTTACTGTGGAGGTTTTCTCTCCAGGCCTTCACTAAAAATTGGCTCTGGCCAGTCTAACTTTCTAAATAAATAAAGAAATACAAAATGAATTAAATAAAAGAATGAAAAAAGAGTAAGCATTTGTGGGCACTGTAGAATACAGTAAATCCAGAAAATGCAGGAGTAAAGTGCAATACATCACACAGACCTTACTAAGAACAACTGCTGTTCACGAAGGCTCATTTTTAAAAGCAACCATGTTGATTTTAAGCTAAATATGGAGCAAAATATATATATTTTTATCAGAACCTACATTTTGAATAATAAAGCTACAAAATACATACACATCAGCTTGTACTGTACTGACATTCAAGACACAATGTAAAGCCCATATGTCAGGTAGTGGTAACATGTGAGTACAAAAATTACAAAATTTAAAGTGTGATTTCACACTGTGTCTCTGGAAAAATATAATGAAAAAAAGCTTGACATGATGAAACATTTACAGCATACAGACCCAGAGACATTCATACAATCAGTAACAAAGCAATTCAAATGTTTTGTCCAGTAATTGCCAGAAGTTGCTTATTAAGGTTAGCTAAATATTGTTCTTTCAAGCTCATTAAGTATAAAATAAGCATTCGACAAGCAGCAAACCAAGAAACTAAAGCTAAAGAATCAGATGCAATATTTTGCAAAAGTATATCAGTTTGCTTACTGAGCTAAGGATGCTTGTCAGCAGAATATCATACCAAAAGTTCTCCACATGAAGCACCAGTAGTCCATGTTTCTATAAAAGTGCCAGTAGCACTAAAGGAGAAAACAGAATGGACAATCTATTTGTAATTGTCAAATAGTCAAAACCTACTGAATGGTTAAGGGTATGGTTACAGCTGTGAAGAAAAGCAGGCACAGATCTGTAGAGACTCCTAATATCTGAACCACGTGATTTAAAGAAATTATTATCCTTTGCTAATAGTTGACTAGGCTATATCAATTGTACCCCCTGCCAATTACCTGTGTTAGATATTAAATAGGGTTTATGGCAGAGTATGCTTGATGAAGCTGATTCATAGCTGTGTACTTTCAATACACCACTTGAGGAGGTATCTACCTGTCATGCTACCCTTTGGTATCTTGCCTAGACTAGGAGTGATTCAGAGAGCTGCAGCACAGACTGTGGAACAGTTGGATAATATGGTCAATATAAGAAATGATCTGCTTTAGCAGGATGAGACTAAACAAGAGCATGAACTAAGGTTTGCCAAGTTGCTGGACAGACTTAGAAATTAATCTATATGACTAAAGTCTGTGTGTCATATTCTAACCTCAGAACACTTGAAACAAGATATTGAAAAAGTAAGAGGCACACTATGTATGTAGAAGCTCAGAGATAGACAAGCCTTTATCAGAGTTCCAGAAATTATACAGTATTTGTCTACGTTTATACTTACTAAGCATTTCAGATATCACTGTGGTGTTATGGATGCTTGTAGAGTATAATACAGCATGGCAATCTCCACTGGATGCAGCATACTGATGAAACTTGTGACTGAAGTACTAGCTCTGAAATATTATGATGCATATTGTAGGCAAATGTCACTCAACATGGGCCAGGGTTGTGTTGATACCAGTGAGCAGACCATTAACACATGGCTTGAAAGAACTTGCAGATGCACAGAGATTGGATATTCTCAGATTATGAATGAGATGCTAGTTAGTTTATATAGACATGAAAAATTCTATAAGTAGATATATGATAAACTAGTGTTGGTCAAGACTGATCATTTTCAAAAACTCATTACGCAAAGCACTTCTTAGATTGCAAAGAATGCTGATTAACTTGCAGAAATATGGTTTAACAAAACTGCAGGAGCCAGGCAAGGAGATGTATATTGTAGTTTTGGTAAGCAGAACTGAAGAAAGACATGTAAGTGAAGATTTGAAGTTACATGGGTTATCATGCAGATGCCAATGGCATAGAAAAACTGATAGAATTTAAGAGGTCTATACAAGAGGATTCAGAAATACAGCTATTTAAAAAACACTATTAAGGGATAGCCAGGTCAGTTATCAGCAGTGTATAAGAACATATGAATGCATCATCCATACAGATATGAAATTAGCTGTATTTAAGATCTCTCAGTACTGAATCTATGTGTTAAGTCCAAGTAGAGAACAAAGGGGTCTGAAAAGTGCACTACTTTCTCAAAGAATGATGACTCCGTAGATTGCTAATCATCACCTAGCTATCAAAAATGATTGCTAATCATTCTTGGTAACTCAGCTATCGAGGTAACAGGAATAATTCTTGAACTCAGTTGAAGTCTTCCAAACCTACACAAAATCTTAACTTATATTAGGAAAATGGAAGAAATCTCAAAAATGATACCCTGTTGGAGAACACATGTTTTTCAACAGGGTATTCATGGTATCAGGTCTGCAGATTCACAGCACAGATAAAAGAGTAAATGGCTGCCATGTTGTTTTTGCTCTTTAAACATGACTGTTTAGTGAGTGCCATTTAAAGCATAAATAACTAAAATTGAATAAAAAAGAAAAAAATAATAAAATAAAATAATAAATTTAACTGCAATTGCAGTTATAAGAAGCTGCCATTTAATTCCCACAGCACTTAAAAAGCCACATTTAGCAAGCATGAAAAAAATAAAAACAACAACTAATGCTGTTAACTGCATTAGAAGGATGTGTGTGTGTGTGTGTGTGTGTGTGTGTGTGTGTGTGTGTGTGTGTGTGTGTGTGTGCGTACATGCATGCGTGTGCTTGCGTGTGCACACATGTTTGTGTGTGCACGTGTGTGTGCATGCATACGCGATTGCGTGTGCTTGTGTGTGCACATATGTGTGTGTGTGTATGTGTGCATACATGCATGCACTTGTGTGTGCACACATGTTTGTGTGTGTGTGTGTGTGTGTGTGTGTGTGTGTGTGTGTGTGTGTGTGTGTGTGTGCATACACACACGCGTGTGCTTGTGTGTGCACGTGTGTGTGTGTGTGTGTGCATACACGCATGTGTGTGCTTGTGTGTGCATACATGTTTGTGTGTGCACATGTGCGTGTGCATACATGTACATGTGTGCTTGTGTGTGCACATGTTTGTGTGTGAACGTGTGTGGGTGTGTGTGTATGTGTGCATACATGCACGTGTGTGCTTGTGTGTGCACACATGTTTGTGTGTGAACTTGTGTGTGTGTGTGTGTGTGTGTGTGTATGTGTGTGTGTGTGTGTGTGCATATGCGCACGCATGTGCTTGTGTGTGCACGTGTGTGCACGTGTGTGTGTGTGTGTGTGTGTGTGTGTGTGTGTGTGTGTGTGTGTGTGTGTGTGTAAGAGAGATAGAGAAAGAAAGACAGAGTTAGTGTCCACCTGTACCTCTCAACTTCTTTGCTGAAAAATTATAGACAAAGCCAAAAATAATGAGGAGATATAGACCCCAAATCTGGGAATTTAATAAATATTACCGTAATTAATTTAAAAATGTTATGTTGGAAGGAGTTTTGCATCAACATGCTTTTCTGAACAAAAACAAGTTTAAAACTATAATGACTGGGCTTATTGACCAACTGTAGTCCTCATAGATTCACTAGCAAATCCCACATTTTTTAAGGACATGACTAAAATATGAAGCAAATTCAGGGACAGTTGAGAGATATAGGAAATGGGGGAGTGGGGAGAGATGCATTCCTTAACGCTGTATTTAATTTTTCATTAATTTGATTATGATGAGATGTTATATGCATTATAGGGATGTGTGTGTGTGTGTGTGTGTGTGTGTGTGTGTGTGTGTGTGTGTGTGTGTGTGTGTGTGTGTGTGTGTGTTTGTGAGAGAGAGAGAGGGGGGGGAGATAATTTGAGTGTATGATCATACTTCTTAACTTCTTTGCTCAATAATTCTGGAGAAAGCCAAAAATAATCGGGAGACAGAGACCAATATCAGTACATTTGTTAAATATTACCCTAATTCATTTTAAAAATTAATAGACAAAGAGGTTGTGCATCAATATGCTTTTTATGAACAACAAAAAATATGAAACTAAAATGGCTGGGTTTACTGACTGCTTTTTACGAACAACAAGAAATATGAAACTAAAATGGCTGGGTTACTGACTAAATGTAGTCCTCAGAGATTTACTAGAAAACCACACATTTTAAGAGACATGACAGAAATGAGGAAAAATCAGGAACATTCTACAAAGTCAGGGACAGTTGAGAGGCATGCGGAGTAGGGAGGGTGGCCCGGGAGGGGAAGATACATTGCTTAACACTGTATGTAATTTTTCAATCATTTAATCATAATGAGATGTCTCAGATATAGACAGTCAGGAAGGGATTTGTGATTGCTGCACACATTTGTGTGTGCACGGATCTAATTTTCTGCATATGTGTGAGAGACTTCTGCCTCTGCATTTGTTAGTGTGTGTGTGTGTGTGTGTGTGTGTGTGTGTGTGTGTGTGTGTGTGTGTGTGTCTAAAAATCCAATAAATGACCAGTACAGTCACCACGGCTATGTACATAAACTAATTTATTAAAAGTGTACTTGTACTCGAACAAAACAATAAAATGACAATAAAAATGAGTGCTTTCAGGTGACAACCACCTTTCTTTAGATTCTACATAATACAACATCATAGAATATTTTGAATATAGCCATAACCAATCAGAATCAACATCGATCCACATCCTACCAATGAATACAGAATATTACAACTTATTTAAATATGCTATGATCCTCTCCAATTGGATTCCATTAAAAAAGCTGTTATTCAAATAATGTAAAAATCGCATTTCAAAGATGTAAATGATACACCCCCTATCTTGTTCCCTTATACTTCAAAAAGAGCATAATTGCTAAAATTTAATTCACAGGCGGTGAAAAACTATCATCGCCACTACATACCTACTATGCTCTGTCCGCTTTGCAACAAGTTGGAGTATATCTAATAAATCAATGTAAATAAAAAGCTATATATGTCCCTTGGAATAACACTAATGCAAATACATTTTTAAAAGAACATCCAACACATCAGTATAAAGGACATTTCATACTAACAGCAAATGCATCCTCTCACACTCTACATGTAAAAAGCCATTTAATTAGAAAGGTGGGAAATAAGGACTTTTTTTTTGAAAGGATAAGGCAAAAACTGTAAAAAATACACTTAAAACAGCTTTAAACAACTACAAACGATCAGAAAAGGCTATCACACTTTAGTGTGTAGCCTACAACAGTTAAACAAATTATTTAAACAAAAAACAACTTTTTAAAAGTGCAGGCAGTCAAATAAGTACAATATGTGAAAAAAACAAGCTTTTAAATCACAATAAATGCTGGAAAATCTGTGTTTATGCAGAAAACAGTTAAGTACAGCAAGAAAGTAAAGAAAACTGATACTTAATCACTTCAAAGTCTCTCTTCTAAGCTAAAAGGCTTATATCAGTTTAAGGCTTTCTAATGCTAAGCAGTAGGTTAGTTACAGGAAAGATGGGAAACAAGCGCAGATGTGGCCTTTTAAACCAGAAAGTTGAAAGAGATGGACAAACTGTCCAAATGGTCAATAAACTACAATTTCTGGTCCAAGAACCTCTCCTTTTATGGTAGACAGGCTACCTAGTACTTACCACTCCCACTGATAAGCTAGAAGGCTTTCCTCCAACACAGAAAGGCTTGCAGGGCTTAGAAGCTTACCAACAGTCCTGGATACAGCAACTCTGTATCTGGACTAGGCTAGTTACAGGAAAGGTGGGAAACAAGTGCAAGTGCAGCTTTTAAACCAGAACATTGAAAAAGATGGAAAAGAACTGCCCAAACGGCCAATAGCTACATTTTCTGGGCCAGAAACCAGTCCTCTTGTGGTAGATAGGCTCCCTAATGCTTACCACTCCCACTGATAAGCTAGAAGGCTTCCTTCCAACACAGAATGGCTTGGGGGGTTCAGAAGCTTACAAAGAGTACTGGATACAGCAAATCTGTACTTGGACTATACTAGTTACAGAAAAGGCTGGGAACAAGTATAAATGTAGGCTTTTAAGCCAGCAAGTTGAAAGAGATGGAAAACTGCCCAAACGGCTAAATAAACTACAAATTCTGGGCCAAAACTCACTCTTCCCGTGGAGGATAGGCTACCTAGTGCTTACCTCTCCCACTGATAAACTAGAAGGCTTCCCTCCAACACAGAAAGGCTTGGGGGGCTCAGAAGCTTACAAACAATCCTGGATACAGCAACTCTGTAACTGGACTAGGCTAGTTATAGGAAAGCCGGGAAACAGGCACAAGTGCAACTTTCAAACCAGAAAATTGAAAGAGATGGAAAAAATCTGCTCAAACAGCCAATAGCTGCAATTTCTGGGCCAGGGACCACTCCTCTTGTGGTAGATAGGCTACCTGATGCTTACCACTCCCACTGATAAGCTAAAAGGCTTCCCTCCAACACGGAAAGGTATGGGGCTCAGAAGCTTACAAAGAGTCCTGGATTCAGCAAATCTGTACCTGAACTAGACTAGTAACAGGAAAGGCAGGAAACAAGCACAAATACAGGCTTTTAAGTCAGAAGGTTAAAAGAGATGGAAAAGCTTCCCAAACGGCCAACAAACTATAATTTTTGGGCCAGAAACCACTCCTCCTGTGGCAGATAGTTTACCTAGTGCCTACCACTCCCACTGATAACCTAGAAGGCTTCTCTCCAACACAGAAGGGCTTGAGGGGCTCAGAAGCTCACCAACAGTCCTGGATACAGCAGATCTGTACCTGGACTACACTAGTTATAGGAAAGGTGGGGACCAAATGCAAAACATGCTTTTAAACAGAAAATAGAGATGGAAAAATTAACCAAACGGCAAGTGAACTACAATTTCAAGGCCAAAACCCACTCTTCCCGTGGTAGATAGGCTACCTAGTGCTTACCACTCCCACTGATAAGCTAGAAGGCTTCCATCCAACACAGAAAGGCTTGGGGGGCTCAACATCCAACACAGAAAGGCTTGGGGGGCTCAAAAGCTTACCAACAGTCCTGGATACAGCAAGTCTGTATCTGGACTTGACTAGTTACAGGAAAGGCAGGAAACAAGCTTAGAATTTTTTTTTTTTTTTTTTACAGAAAAGTAGCTAAAACAGCAGTAAATACAATTCAAATTGTAGTGCAGGCCAGCACACCCAAGTGTTAAGCAACACTACGGCAAATACAGTTCAAATAAATGCAATTAAATTAACAAATGACTATAAAACAAGTGCAGAAGGCAGTAAATTAGAAGGCTACTAACAAGCAGTAATAAGTGCAGAGTAAGAGTGACTGAACAGATAACAGCATGCAGAAGAGCAACTAAGACAGTTACAGTAAGAGCAGCTGAATAAAAAAAAAATATATATATATATATATATTTTATTTTATTCATTTATTTATTTATGTATTTATTTATTTATTTATTTTGAGGGAGGAAACAGAGCAGGATTAAGAGGCTACAGGGGTTGTCCTTTCCAAATGCTCTCTTTGTACACAGTAGGAGTGCCTGAAATCAGAATATGATCTCACTGCACTCAGTTGAGTGAGCAAATGAGATGGGCCCAGAAGACTCGAGTATCCAGATACAAATCTACAAGAGGCGCGGGCAATTTCAAAGCCACCAACATTAACACCAAGACAAGAACAGGGCAGGTGGGTGGAGAACTAACTGTAGAGAGGCAGCCACAACTTCAGTTTTGTTAATATTCAGTGAAAAACACAAATAAATAAATTAAATACAGTACTATATGCAAAAGAGCAGATAAAAGTGTACTTAAATTCACTTATACATCCAGCTGATTTCAGGTAGATGTTAGCCAGCCAAAGCTCTGATATGAAGCAGAGATAACTCATAATGTACCACTTATATAAGGCAAGACAGAATGTCAGTGATGAGGTGAAACTACCCCCCCCCCACTGCTATCAATGGCTACACAGAAATTCTAAAAAGTACTATGTAGAGAGATAGCCACAACTTCAGTTGAGTTAATATTCAGTGAAAACACAAATAAATAAATGAAATACAGTACTATATGCAAAAGAGCAGATAAAAGTGTACTTAAATTCACTTATACATCCAGCTGATTTCAGGTAGATGTTAGCCAGCCAAAGCTCTGATATTAAGCAGAGATAACTCATAATGTACCACTTATATAAGGCAAGACAGAATGTCAGTGATGAGGTGAAACTACCCCCACTGCTATCAATGGCTACACAGAAATTCTAAAAAGTACTCTGTAGAGAGACAGCCACAACTTCAGTTGAGTTAATATTCAGTGAAAAACACAAATAAATAAATTAAATACAGTACTATGTGCAAAAGAGCAGATAAAAGTGTACTTAAATTCACTTATACATCCAGCTGATTTCAGGTAGATGTTAGCCGGCCAAAGTTCTGATATTAAGCAGCTTACAGACAGAACTCACACGTTAAGAATAGCGGGCTCCAGGTCCGAATCTAAACCAGTCACAAGTGGTGTCCTGCAAGGCTCGGTCCTGGGACCCCTACTGTTTGGCATATACTTCTCAAAAGTACAGGCAAACACAGGAGGAGCCATAATTGACTCTATGGCTGACACGGACATTCTCCAAAAGGGCCTTACTGAGACGGACACCTGGTGCCAAAGTCATGGTTTCAAGCTAAATGCCAAAAAATGCATAGCCATTCTGTATGGGAAAAACAAAACACCCATGAATTACCACATAGGTGGCAGCCCCCTTAATACAGAAGAGGTAATAAGAGATATGGGGACCCAGGTAGATAGTAATCTCTCCTTTGACAATCATATTGCCAAAGTAGTTAGGGAATCCTTCTATGTAGCCCATCTAATTACTAAAGGGTTCACATCTAGAAATAAAGAGATTATAGTGCTCCTCTACTCATCACTCATCAGACCCATCATAGAGAACAATGCCCCATTTGGGATGTACCTCACAAGACACTTCCAACAGCTGGAAAGACCACAAAAGTACCTCACCAAGAGGATTACTGGCCTCAAACATATGTCCTATGCAGCCCGACTGGAAAATCTCTGGCTGTACTCAGTGGCATATCGCTTACTCAGAGGTGATCTCTGCCTGACCTACAAAGCCATGTCCAACTCAGAATTGATGGACATGCTTCACCTAAAAAAAATCCAAGTCATAGTGAGCTAAACCTCACCACAACAATAAATAGAACATGCTGGAGGGATAGATTCCTGTCACAGAGACTCCTAACTACATTAGGCAGAGCCCCTCACTAACACTCTTTAAGAGAAACCTTGAAGAGTGGATGGACCTTCAACATACTCCCTGTGTCCAAAGTAATAGTATAATACACCTGATGATGCCTGTTTGGTGAAAGCGCTTGTGTTTTGTTGCACTGCAGTAAAAGTTTTGAACTGGATATATCAGCTGTCTCTGTGTCTTTCTATTTGTTTGTTGCTGGAATTTTTACTTTGGACACAGGGAGTATGTTGAAGGTGTGTCAGAGCAGGATGTTATCCTGATTCACTCCTGCAGACAGTGGACAACGGTGACTGCACACAGCCTGGAAGAAGGTCATTATGTCATTGGGTCCAAAATTGACATTCCACTCCAGTACCCAGGGCTTATGTATCTGATGAAGTCCATTGGGGACGAAAACGCGGATGGTTAATAAAGCGTTCATTTCGTGCAGAAACTGTGTGGTGTATTAAGCTTCTGAACTCCTTTTCGACTCTTTCTTTGGATTTATTGGTTTTTTGTGGAGGAGTTGACCGTTTTGTGATTTTCTTGGTAACAGAAAATACACCCCTGGGATCACTCCATTGGCTCTTCTTGACACAGGCTCAGTTAATTAATCAACGGGGCAGCAAAAGCTGACACACTCTGGCTAGGCTTATAAATGCCCTCGGGCAGATAGCCTAGTACCTACCTATGAACCTATGAACCTATGAACCAAACAAAACATCCATGAACTACAAGAGTTCAAAATCTAGCAAGATACCAAATCAAGCACAAAAAGCCATAATTCACAAGTGTGTGCGGATTCTATAATGGAAAATGTAAAGTACCAACACAAGCAGTGCCTGTGCAAGTATGCACTTAACACTACCCATTTTCATGTGAAGGTATATGTATATAACTTCAAACTCAATCATAGTTCTTGGACCTGTATATGCATTGGATCATCCCAGTAATATGCATGTCATGTCATATGGAAGTAACCACGGTATGATATTTCAAACTCCTCTGTTATTTTATTGCTGTCTAATGAGTTAGAGTGATGAGGTTATATGATGGTTGGTGGTATTTTTAGCCAATGATTGTCGAGTATATCTTTAGTTAACCAATCCTGGGGCAGTATATACTGCACTTTTATAGGAGCAATGTATAATGACATGCGCGATTACAACGAATGAGAAGCGTATGATAGCTAGCCGTTATCTGCGTACTAGATGTGTTGATGCTGCTGGCTAGTGATGGCTATTTGAGAGCAGGTAATTTTGAATGTAATATTTGAATAACAGTGATTAAAGATTAACTTCTATGATTGAGTTTGAGGTTATATACAACATGTACCATCACAGAAAAATGGATAGTGTTAAGTGGATACTTGCACAGGAGCTTCTGTTATAGAATCCGCACACACTTGTAAATTATGGCTTTTTGTGCTTGATTTGGTATCTTGCTAGATTTTGAACTCTTGTAGTTCATGGATGTTTTGTTTGGTTAAATGGCCTTTTACACATAGAGTGTGAGGGGATGCATTTGCTGTTAGTATGAGATGTCCTTTATGCTGATGCATCGGATGTTCTTTTAAAAATGTATTTGCATTACTGTTATTCCAAGGGACAGATAGCTTTTTATTTGCATTGTTTTATAGATATACTCCAACTTCTTGCAACAACGGACAGAGTATAGTAGGTATGTAGTGGCAATGATAGTTTTTCACTGCCTATGAATGAAGTTTTAGCAATTATGCTCTTTTTGAAGTATAAGGGAACAAGATAGGGGTGTATTATTTACATATTTGAAATGTGATTTTTACGTCATTTGAATAACACCTTTTTTTGAAATGGAATACAATTGGAGAGTTTCATAGCATATTTAAATAAGTTGTTGTGATATTTTATATTCATTGGTAGGATGGGGATTGATGTTGATTCTGTTTGGTTATGGCTATATTCAAAAGATTCTAAGATGTTGTGTTATGTAGAATCTGAAGAAGGGTGGTTGTCACCTGAAAGGTTTCATTTTTATTGTCATTTTATTGTTTTTTTTCGAGTACAAGTACACTTTTAATAAATAAGTTTATGTACGTAGCCATGGTGACTGTATTGGTTGTTTATTGGATTTTTGTTTATTCCCTACAGTCATCATCATCTTCTTTCGGCTGTTCCCATTAGGGGTCGCCACAGCGGATCATCTGTTTCCATTTCTTCCTGTCCTCTGCATCTTGTTCTTTCACACCAACAGCCTGCATGTCCTTTCTCACCACATCCATAAACCTCATCTTAGGCCTTCCTCTTTTCCTCTTACCTGGCAGCTCCATCCTTAGCATCCTTTTCCCAATATACCCAGCATCCCTCCTCAGCACATGTTTAAATCAACTCAATCTCGCCTCTCTTGCTTTGTCTCCAAACTGTCCAACCTGAGCTGACCCTCTAATATACTGATTCCTAATCCTGTCCATCCTAGTCACACCCAGTGCAAATATTAACATCTTTAACTCTGCCACATCCAGCTGTGACTCCTGCCTTTTCGACTATGCTACTGTCTCCAACCCATATAACATAGCTGGTCTCACTACCCTCTTGTAGACCTTCACTTTCACTCTTATTGGTACCCGTCTGTTACAAATCACTCCTGACACTCTTCTCCACCCATTCTACCCTGCCTGTACTCTCTTCTTCAACTCTCTTCCACACTCACCATTACTCTGAACTGTTGATCCCAAGTACTTAGACTCATCCACCTTTGCCAACTCTACTCCCTGCATCCTCACCATTCCTCCACCCTCCCTCTCATTTACACACATATATTCTGTTTTAGCCCTGCTGACCTTCATTCCTCTCCTCTCTAAAGCATATCTCCACCTCTTCAGGGTCTCCTCAACCTTGTCCCTACTCTCACTACATATCACAATGTCATCTGCAAACATCATAGTCCATGGGGCCTCCTGTCTAATCTCATCTGTCAACCTGTCCATCACCACTACAAATAAGAAAGGGCTCAGAGCTGATCCTTGATGTAAACCCACCTCCACCTTGAATGTATCGGTCACTCCCACCGCAGTCCTCACCAATGTCACACCACCCTTGTACATATCCTGCACCACTCTTACATACTTCTCTGCCACTCCCGACTTCCTCATACAATACCACAACTCCTCTCTAGGCAACCTGTCATATGCTTTCTCTAAGTCCACAAAGACACAATGCAACTCCTTCTGATCTTCTCTGTATTTCTCCAACAACACTCTCAGAGCAAATATTGCATCTGCAGTGCTCTTTCCTGGCATGAAACCATACTGCTGATCACTAATCATCACCTCCCTTCTTAATCTAGCTTCCACTACTCTTTCCCATAACTTCAAGCTGTGACTGATCAATTGTATCCCTCTGTAGTTACTGCAGCTCTGCACATCACCCTTATTCTTAAAGATAGGTACCAAAACACTTTTTCTCCACTCCTCAGGCATCCTCTGACTTTCCAAAATTTCATTAAACAATCTGGTTAAAAATTCCACTGCCATTTCTCCTAAGCACCTCCATGCTTCCAGATGTATGTCATCAGGCCAACGGCCTTTCCATTCTTCATCCTCTTCATAGCTGACCTTACTTCCTCCTTGCTAATCTGTTTCACTTCCTGATTCACTATCCCCATATCATCCAACCTTCTCTCTCTCTCATTCTCTTCATTCATCAGCCCTTCAAAGTACTCTTTCCATCTACTCAACACACTCTCCTCACTTGTGAGTACGTTTCCCTCACTGTCCTTTATCACCCTTACCTGCTGCACATCTTTTCCCCTCTGTCCCTCTGTCTAGCTAGTCCTTTTCTCCCTCTATAGTGTCCAATCCCTCATACAACTCTCTATATGCCTTATCCTTAGCCTTTGCCACCTCTCTCTTTGCCATGCACCTCATCTCCTTATACTCATGTCTACTTTCTTCATCTCTTTGACAATCCCACTTCTTCTTCGCCAGCCTCTTCCTCTGTATACGCTCCTGTACTTCCTCATTCCACCAGAATGTCTCCTTGTCCACCTTCCTCTCTCCAGATGTCACACCAAGCACCTTCCTAGCAGTCTCCCTTACTAGCTCTGCTGTAGTTACCCAGCTATTCGGTAACTCTTCATTGCCTCCCAGTGCCTGTCTTAACTCTTCCCTGAATTCCACCTCACAATCACCCCTTTTTAAATTCCACCATTTAATCCTTGGCACTGCTTTCTTACTCCTCCTCTGCTTCTTGATCACCAACATAATCCTGCAGACCACCATTCTATGCTGCTTAACTACACTTTCCCCAGTCACCACTTTACAGTCTCCAGTCTCCTTCAGACTGGCCCTCCTACATAGGATATAATCCACCTGTGTACTGTTCTTTAAGTGCCATAGCGTTCATTTGGATTTTTTGTTTGTATATATATATATATATATATATATATATATATATATATATATATATATACATATACATATTTTTTTTTTTTTCTTCTTCTTTTCGGCTTTTCCCGGTTAGGGGTTGCCATAGCGGATCATCTGTCCACTCATGATTGGCAGTGGAGTTTTACAGTGTCGAGTTGATGTATATATATATATATATATATATATATATATATATATATATATATATATATATATAGGCATGTGTGTGTGTGTGTGTGTTCACATTAACTACTTATATAATGTACATGTATATATTCTGGATGTAAAATACATCCCCCAACAGCAATCACATACCCTACAGCAACTATGAAGCATTAGGCATAGGAATTATTCTACATCAAAATTCAAAATCATATTTATATACTAATAATAAAACAAATGCAAACCACTTTAACAGACAGCCCTTTTTCTAAGCCTAATAATGCTCTCCAATGTGGGTGATATAGGGGGAATAAAGGAACTGCTAGGGATGGAATGGCCCTGCATCTGTGGCCTCAGACCTCATACCACCCCTGGGCAATCCTTTATTTTCCCAGTGATGTCCACCCTGTTGGGCATTGTTGTTTGCTTAATTATGGTATTTTTCTACTGAGGCATCTACATTATTCAATATTTGGTGCTACAGCATATACTGTTAAATTCTGCTATGGTTGTTTAGCTATGAGATATTCTTTGTTGATTCTGTCAATGCTGTTGTGAAGAAATCTGCATATAGTTTATGTGTAGGGTGCTTCTGCAAGTTTATAATAATAATAATTTGTAATTTCTTCTTTCCTGTTAACAATCATGCTGTTTACAGTTCTGCATATTTAAATTACTTTGTATGTTGCATATTTTTTCTATGTGGCTCAGATCATAAATGAAAAGGGATTTTTGCTCAATTCAGCTATCTGACTAGCCAAAAAAAACAACTAAGGACATGAAAATTAATCCAGTAATTCTACTGTTACACAGATATCAGAAACTATGCCCAGAAGAGAACAGTGCTGTAGTGATGCGTGACTTGCTGTTCTCTACCTGACTATTGCTGATCTCTGTCTGCATTTGATTTTCGATTGGAGTTACTCATTTAAGGTTTGTTCACTTCCATTTTTTATCTTTATTTTTATATTGCATTTTGTTTTGTTTCATTTTTTTTTGTCCTTTGGAGTTTTGCAGACAGTGAAAAATCCAGCTAATTAGTGGGAGGAGCAGAGAAATAGCACTCTTCATTTAATAACAAGTATTTAGTGGCATCTTTATTTAGGTGTAGTGATGTGTGCATTGTTGTTCTCTGCCTATTTCTGATCTCTGTCAGCATTTGATTTTTCGCACCCACCTGCCCTACTCCTGTTGTGCTTTTAAACTTGGTAGCTTTTGAGCTGCCCACCCCCTACTATAAATTTGACTTTGGGCACTACTTCCAGTTTCATCTCATCAGCACATTCTACCGAACACTGAGAGATCAACTGGGAAGCCCCCCCCCCCCCATCTATCAAATTTGATTGAATTATCTTCTATTTCCAACCTTATAATTTACAAAACAATTGCACTTTTTCAGCTGTTTTTACTGTATTTGTGCTTATTCCTACTTTGTTTAGCTTTTTGCTACATATTTTTAAAGTGTTCAGTTGCATTTAATCTGCTCCATTTATGACTGCTTGTTAGTAGCCTAATCACATTGTAACTGTTATTCTAAGCCTTTTAGTTTGGTTTAAGCACTTGTGATCCAATGTAATCTTACATTAGGAAGGTTTTAGGTTTGTGGTCTACACTCTTGTGGCAGATGAGATAGATAACACCCTTCTGAGTTTGGAATTGCTGGTTGAATGCTTATGGTGCCTGTTATTCTAAAAGTGTCTCTGTTCTGCTTTAAGCACTTGGGCTCCAAACCAGTTATTTTGCATTATGAAGGTCTGTGGTCTCCTCTTTTTGACAGGAAAAGATAACATATGCCCTTCTGAGCTGGGAATTGCTGGCGTAAGTCTTATTGTGCATTTATTTGATTGGCTAGAGGGCTAGCTTGTTTAAAATTTGAATCTCTTTGCCTGAGGCATTTGGAGACCATGCTAATTGAGAAGAAGAGTTTTGCTGGTTTCTGCTATACTCTTCAAAAGCTAAGACTTGCATCACCATATTCACTGTTTTGGTACTTGTTTTTTCCTGCATTAGTGAGTGTTTCTGTGTTGAATATCTGCACTTTTTGACCTTTTGTACAGTCTTTAGTTAGAACTGCATTAGTTCCACTTTAGTGAGAGTAGAGGGGACCCAAGTCATTTTCTGGCCTGGGAATGTGTAAAGGAAAGAAGAGTGTGCTGTTTTTATTGGCCACAGGGCCTTGT
This sequence comes from Protopterus annectens, assembly GCF_019279795.1. Classification (NCBI taxonomy): domain Eukaryota; kingdom Metazoa; phylum Chordata; order Ceratodontiformes; family Protopteridae; genus Protopterus; species Protopterus annectens. The sequence continues at coordinate 366,272,829 of NC_056726.1, read as the reverse complement.
TTGTATTTTTTAATCAAATCTTGCTGTGATTTAAGTCTCACTGTTGCACAATGCTTTGCTCGTAACCTATGAGCTCCAAGGCATTTGACAACATTTGGTGACCACACTACTTGAGAAGAAAAGTGTTCCTGGTCTCTGCTAAACTCTACAAAAGCTAAAACTTACTTTACCATACCCACTGTTTCAGCACTTCTTTTTCACATTTTTTCACAGCTGCAGCTGCATTAATTGAGTGTTTCTATGTTCAATAATTGCACATTTTGACCTGTTTTTATAGTCTTTGGTTATAACTGCCTTGGTTCTACTTTAGTGAGGGTAGAGGGGGAACAAGTCATTTTCTGGCCTGGGGTTGTATAATGGAAAGAAGAGTGTGCTGTTTTTGATTGGACACAGGGTCTTGTTTGTGCTTTTTAATTGAATCTCCACTTCTATTTAAGCTTTTCAGCTGCACAGTACTTTGCTCATAACCAAATCCACTGGTTCTGCACTTGTTTTTCACATTGTTTTTCTAAGAGCTGCACTGAGTGTTTCTGAGTTGAATGTCTGCACTTTTTGACCTTTTTGCAGTCTTTAACTAGAACTGCTGCCTTCCATTTAGCAGCACCTAGCAGTCACCGATATCTCACAGCATAATCCCCCCCCCTGTAATCTGTGCAGACGCTGATCTCTCACAGAGAATACTATGGCAGTGCAAGGTTATAATGCCTTTCACACCTTTAGACCACTTACTGCATAGGAGGGAACTAAAGGTGGTGGTGTCTCAATCAATATTAAAAACAACCTCACATACAGACTAGTTAAAGTGTATGACCCATTGGAACTCGTACATGTACTTCTCACCATAAACAGGGTCTCGTACCATATCCTTGGAACCTATAGCCCCCCCCCATGTCCCAGGAAACCCATGCTACCTATCTCAATGTACTAGAGAACCTCACTTTTCAACCCCAGTGCAATCTACATGGGGGGATCTCAACTAGCCATCTATAGATTGGAAATCCTACACCACTTGTAATGCATAAGCCCAACGATTCCTAAACTTCATTAATACCAACATCCTATAACAGTTGGTTCTTTCTTCTACCAGGGGTACAAACATGCTTAATCTTGTACTCACAAACATGGAGGAGTGATGTTCCTCACCCAACGTAATGCCTCACTCATAAGATCTCACCATAAGGCAGTATTGCTTGAAATAAAAATTAAATCTGGGGACCCAGTGAAAGCAAAAACCTTTAGGAACTATTCCAAGGCTAACCTCTCTCTACTGAGTGACATCTTGGTTAAATTCCAAACACACCCAAACCCAGAACACACCTCGGCATATGCTGAGCTATATATAAAATCCCATGTACAGCCATATTACTGCGGTGGTGGTGCTGCGGTAGCATTGTTGCCTCACAGTAAGACGTTGTCCTGTTCGATTCTCAGCTAGAGCATCTTCTGTGTGAAGACATGCGTGAATGAGCGTACCTTCGTTGAAGGTTGTGCATCAGGGCTGGCAACTCGGCACGTACAAATCTACTGCCAATCATTAGCGGACCGGAGTTCTGCTGTGGCGACCCCTAACCGGAAAAAGCCGAAAGACACAACAACCATGTACAGCCATATTATTAGCTGTAGAGAGTAAGCTGTGCACACTCATATTATGAATGACAAATTCAAAAGACATGTCTATCTGGTGGAATCATAATATCAGTACAAAAAAAGAAAACAAATCTTGGCCAAGCATAGGAGGAACAAAGCCCAACAGACTAACCCCCCCCCCCCTCGACCAATATAAACAGGCAACTAAGAAGGTTAATTAGTGCTTCAAAAGTTAAATATGAAGAAAAAATAACTTCTCATCTGAAGGACAGCCACAAAGCTTTCTACAGCTATGTCCATAACATCAACAGAAATATGTAACAATGTGCAGAACTTATTGTAAATAGTATCACCCACACTGAAGTAGAGGCCATTGCCAACCTTTGGTATGTACCTGACAAGACATATGCAGCAACTACAGTGACCTCAGATATTCTTACAAAAAGAATACAAGGTGTAACAAACCTTGTCTTATACAGAGCACCTTAAATCCCTTTTCCTCCAATCAGTCTCCTATAGATTGCTGAGGGATGATCTATGCCTGGCTTACAAGGCATCCACAAACCTCACATTTATGAAACTCCTACATATTTGTAAGTCAAAAATTCAAGGTCTAGGGACATGAATTTTGTCTGTGACTTAGACAGAACATGCTGGAGAGAGAGATATGTGTCCCAGGGACTGACCCACCTATGGAGCAAGCTTGCCATCCATGTGAAACTGAGTTTGTCTATTACCCAATTTAAGAGCAACCTAGACCAGTTGCTGGGGAATAGGAAATTTACACAAGGTCTGGCACCCATGTCCCTTATGGATGGAGGTAGCTTAGAAATGCTTGGTCATCAATGTCCTATTTGGATATAGGATAGTGCCAACATCCTGGCAGACAGATTCAATGCAAACTTCACCCCCCTCTCACCTGCAAAAGGGCCCACAACAATAACGGAAAAGTGTAGTGCCCCAAAAATCACAGACGCACAGTTAAAAACAGCCTTTTCAAAAGCTAAAAACACAGTGTCAATGGGACCAGATGATGTCCCAGGCTGCGTCTTGCACAAACTACAGAACAAACTAACCCCCCACCTAAACACACTGTTCAGCCTCAGCTTCTCCACAGGCTATGTGCCCATAGAATGGTGCACAGCAACGGTTATTCCTCTCCACAAAGGAGGGGCCACAACTGACCCTGGTAACTATCGCCCCATAAGCCTGACTAGCCTGGTCTGCAAGGCTATGGAGCACATCATTATGGAACTCATTAACAAAGACATTGGGAACCTCCAAACTCTTGACCTGACCCAGTCTGGCTTTGTTAAGGGCAGATCGTGCCTACTAAACCTGGTGGACTTCTTCGAGACAGTCACCAAGGTCATAGACGAGGGAAAGGTGGTTCACACAGCCTACCTTAACCTCGCCAAGGCTTTTGACACCATTCCCCACTCGGGTATTACAGAAAAACTCACCAGCCTGAACATAAACCCCTACGTCATGAGATGGGTTGCCAACTGGCTTACAGACAGAACTCACACGGTAAGAATAGCGGGCTCCAGGTCTGACTCTAAACCAGTCACAAGTGCTGTCCCACAAGGCTCGGTCCTGGGACCCCTACTGTTCGGCATATACTTCTCAGAAGTACAGGCAAACACAGGAGGACTATGGCTAACCAAGTTCACCGATGACTGCAAACTGGGAACTGGGAGCCATAATTGACTCTCCGGCTGACACGGACATCCTCCAAAAGGGCCTTACTGAGACGGACACCTGGTGTCTGAAAGTCATGGCCTCAAGCTAAATGCCAAAAAATGTATAGTCATCCTATTTGGGAAAAACAAAACACCCATGAATTACCACATAGGTGGCAGCCCCCTTAATACAGAAGAGGTAATAAGAGATCTAGGGGCCCAGATAGATAGTAATCTGTCCTTTGACAATCATATTGCCAAAGTAGTTAGGAAATCCTTCTATGTGGCCCATCTAATTACTAAAGGGTTCGCATCTAGAAATAAAGAGGTTATAGTACCCCTCTACACGTCACTCATTAGACCCATCATAGAGTACAATGCCCCATTTGGGATGTACCTCACAAGACACTTCCAACAGCTGGAAAGACCACAAAAGTACCTCACCAAGAGGATTACTGGCCTCAAACATATGTCCTATGCAGCCCGACTGAAAAAACTCCGGCTGTACTCAGTGGCATATTGCTTACTCAGAGGTGATCTCTACTTGACTTACAAAGCCATGTCCACCTCAGAATTGATGGACATGCTCCACCTAAAGAAATCCAAATCACCACGAGCCACGTGCTCTAGTGAGCTAAACCTCACCACAACAATAAATAGAACATGCTGGAGGGCTAGATCCCTGTCACAGAGACTCTCCATGCTTTGGAACACAATTCCAAACTACATTAGGCAGAGCCCCTCACTAAGACTCTTCAAGAGAAACATTGACGAGTGGATGGGTAACAGAAAATACACCCCTGGGATCACTTCATTGGCTCTGCTTGACAGAGAATCAGTTAATTAATCAATGGGGCAGCGAAAGCCGACACACTCTGGCTGGGCTTATAAATGCCCTAGGGCAAATAGTCTAGTGCCAATCTATGAACCTATTATTCTTGTAGGACTACTGGCTAGGCTTAGAAAGCCCCCCACAATCATTAGCCTAGTACCAATCTATGGCTCTATGAAACAGTAGAATTCAGAGAAGCTTGGTGTCAATCTTCCAGATCAGTTTACAAGTTCTCAGGCTACTGAAGAAAACCAAGATGGATTTGAAGCTAATGTGCAGAACAAAGTGGTACAAGTGTCCAGATTTGGAAGAATAATTCATAAACTGCAGTGGTTCTGTGACTGTACATAATATGTGGAAAGCTGGAAATCATAACAAAAACAGAAAAATGGCTAAAAGTATGTTTAACAATGTTTGCAAAGTTTCTCAAGTCTGTTTAAATTGCATACATCAATGAATGACAGTAATACATAGTAAAAATAATATTTATAAACTTTGTATAATACCACTTAATAATTTATTTCCAAAAATGTAGCTTATAGGGTTGTAAGAAAAGAGAAGTGTAGAGTATAGCTTTAACCCATTCCCTGCTCTGGAGCTCTTTTGAGTTTGTACTCTTATCTCCCAGTGGGTGTGGCCTGAACCTTTTAGAAAATGAAGTTATTACCTCACAGTTCAAACAAATGTTAATTTCTGTACAACAATAAGTATTACTAGAAAACTGTTAATGGCAAACTGTTCAGCACAAAGTATCCTTTGAAATGGTTGCACTTATTCAATTCTAGGTCTTACGCTTGATTTTATAAGCCACAATAACCACAGTGAATATGAATTATGTAATGCTGCATAAACATCAGTAACCATTCAAGCAACACAACATACCGCCAGCAGCAGTTGCTTCATATAGCTCTGAGCTTTCATATGAGGCTAAGCAATTTTGTCTGTGCCATTTGATTGTTGAAATATTTATTGAAACATGAAATTAATACAATGCAAATACATAACATACAAATAATATTCAATATCTATCTACCTGCAGTAGGCAGAGGTCAAATATCAACACAGTTGCATTTTTCTCATTGTATAAGCTTTAAGATGAAATCTTCTAATACCTTGTATGTAAGCATGGTTTTGGAATTATTAAAGCAAATATGAATTCACAATATTTGGGTGCCTAGAGATGTCATTAGGATATAACTGCAGAAATGCCTGGAGACTTTACTAGGCTGTAATAAGTTAAAAAGGCATGTTAATCTTAATGGAGATATATGCTGCAAGGAAAAACCTCATCTTGGGAGTTGCAATAAAGATCTTAAAGGTCCGTATCTATATATTATCATTCTTCATTACTTCGCCAGTTTGAACTCCTGCTTATAAGCATCCTACATGCCTTGATTAGGAACCCTTGTCTTTGATTTCTTTAAGCCTTTTAATTTTGTGCAATGAAAATGTATATAAAGAAGCACCTAATAAGTTAGTGTAAAAGACAGTGAGTAGAGGCAAAGAGAGCATGTCTTCCATACTTTTCTTTAGATGTAGAAAGAGAAGGCACATTGCTACATAGTATAGAGGGGAAATCAGAATAGAAACTCCCATTTGGGCAACTAAAGAGGTGGGTGGAAGAGGAGCTGTGGGGTATGACAGGCAACAGCCTGCCTGGTCAAATCAGCCTTCTGTTATTATGCCACCATATGACTGATGACCTGTATATTTACGGATCGGGGGCAAGGGTTAAAAGGTTTGTGTGACTCCGGGAGTATGACCACTCTGATAAATGCTCAGAATATGTGCAGAAAAAAAGGTCCATTCACCAAAAACAATAGAGGTAATATGTATTCATGAGGAAAAGAGATGGAACCCAGTTGCTCAGGTGGAGGTACAGACCCAGTCTGGGAAAGTCCTGCACCCGCTTACTGTGGTACCCTTCTTTAACCATGGTGTAATCATTGAAAAAAGAAAAAGGTTTTCCATTCTTTAAAACATCTCTGGAAAGGGTAGGAAGAAGATAGCAGCAAGGAGGCTTGTAAAAAATGCTGACAATATGCTAGTCCATGTGGTAAAGACATCCCACCCAATCTAAAGTCAAGGAAAGACAGAGGGACACTAAGTCCTACAGTCAATATAGATAATTTGGGTCAGACTAAGATACAGATAAATGTCTCTAAAGAAGTAAGCCTATGCCCATATAATACAGTGGTGCCAGGTAAGGATATGGACAGCAACTGTCCACAGTGAAGACCAAGTCCCAAGGACCTAATGAAGGGTTGAGTCCACAAAGTGAGCTAAGGGTGTTAAGTAATAGAGAACCACAGTGGGAATGCAGGGGCTTCAAAAGTGGGGAATATTAAAAGAGGCCCTTAAAATGTTCGACCACACATCAAGATGTGGGTAAAGAATGGTAAAGAACCAGGTTCAAAAAGATAGCTCTGGGAAATCCTCTCAGAATACTGGAGTGAATTACATGTTCCTGTGCCTGCTATGTCTGGGAAAGATGCGAGATCCCTACCTCTCAAGGTCTGGTGGAAGAGATGGGGTCTCTGTCTATCTGACCTTCGGGTAAGGTGACTGAGTTTTAAAAGATCCCAGGTATTCTCATTAGGAGTGATATATTATTGTTGATCATGGAATGGCTGAGGCCAGTCTCTAACCAAATGGGATAAGTTAATTCAATCACAAAAATGGGAAATTGGTTAGACTTAAAATGGCTTTCCAGGGCAGCTAGCCTAGTACTTAAACTATGAACTAATGAACCTATAAAAGGGAACAATAAAAAATGAGGCATAAAGCTATGTGAGAGAGAAAATATTGCCAGGATAGCAGGAGTAGAAACTACTGAAGGACCTCCAACCTGCTTACCCCTATTTTGAATTGGAGAATGATCTTCTGCAAAGAGTAACTAATAAGAGAGGAGAAACTGTTCATCAGTTGATGGTAACTGAGCAATTTAGACAGTTATGAAAGTTGCTTTTAACAATATCTTAGAGGAATAGATAAAACAAATGCAAAAGTCCTAGATACATTTTACTAACCAGATGTTATAAGAGATGCTGAAAACTTCTGTGCTGAGTAAACTGAGTGTCAACTGATGGACCCTAGCCCATGCTTTTGAAATTCTTTGATTCCTGTGACCAAAATCAAAGTGCCTTTGAGAGGATTGCAACTGACTTTGTGAAGCCACCACTCAGGTCCAGCAGTCGATGCTAGAATATACCAGTGCTGTTGGACTGTGTCACCTTGTTCTCCAAATTTATTCTCTTCAGGAAAAATTAATTCCAAAGCAAATCACCAGAGAACTAGTTTTATTGTTCTCTCAGGTACTGATACCTAAGGAAATTTTGACTTACCAGGGAACACCCTTTATATCAATATTTATGAAACGTTTGGGTCAGAGAGTCTACACGTTAAATAACTAAGGACCTCAGTATATCATCCCCAGAATGATAGGTTAGTAGAACATTCAATCAAATCTTAAAATCAATATTGAAAAAGTAATTGAGAAAGATGGAAAGGACTGGGATTAGTCATTGCCTTACTTAATAATTTCAATCCAAGAGGTATCCCAAGCTTCCACAGGTTTTGGCCCTTTTGAATTTCTTTATGAAAAGAGTTCCCAAGAACTCCTAGATATAATGAAAGAAGCATGGGAAGAAGTGAAGCACCTGTAAACGTGTTATTGGGTATTATAAGGACCTTAGGAAAGACTGACAGTTGTGATGCCCATTGGGGGAAGTAGAGGGAAAGGGCTCAAGTGAGTCAAGAAGAAGTACATAAAAGGAATATCTGGAATACGGAGGACAGAGTTCTAATAAGGGACCTGACATCCAAAAACGAACTCCTTGCAAAACAGCAAGGACCTTACAACATCAGAAAGTGAATAAATGAGACATGTTATAAAATTAGGCAATCAGAAAGGTGGTCTGTTGAATAAATCTACCATTTAAATGTGATAAAACCCTGGAGGGAAGTACAAGTAATTGCAGTGTGCACTGTATCCAAAAGTGGAGATTGTAAAAGAGAAAAACTTGCACTTCTGATCCTTCCACTAGTATTAGACAAAACCTTCCCTAAGTATCAGAAGGAGAATGTTCAATCATTCCTGTGGAGAACAAAGACATATTTTTCAGAACTACCAGGAAAACAACTCTTATTAAACATCATACAGAGACAGTCCTGAAAAGAAGAAGGGTAACCTGAGACCCTACCAGGTAACAGAAGCTCAGAAAAAAGCAGTAAAAAAGGAGATAATAGAGTTGCTAAAGCTGGGAGCTATTCTGGAGTCTACTAGTGACTGGAAAAACACCATTGCTCTAGTTCCAAATCCAAATGGTTTAGTCCCATTCTGCAATGACTTCAGAAAGCCTAATAGTATCTCCACATTTAAAAGCTATCATATGCTTGGAGTGAATGAGTTACTGTAGAGGTTGGGAAAGGCAAGGTTACTGAACATTCTGGACCTAACAAAGGAATATTGGCAAGTTCTTTTGATCAAAACATTCAAGAAAAGACAGAATTCTGCAAAATTCATGGATTATTTAAGTAGGTGGTCTTACCATTTTACTTCCACAGGCTTTAGACAAGTTCCCAGTGCTGACTGACAAGATACTAAAGTTTCATCAGGTTTACGCTGACACCTGTGTGAATGACACCATCCATTCAGAAGACTAGGATTCCCATTTCCACAAGGTACAGGCAGTGTTTAGGTTACTAAAGAAGGCTGGTCTCACTTTAAAATGTCCAAAAATGTAAATAGAAATGGCTGAGATGTGGCTCTTTAGGTATGTGATTGGAACAGGTCTGATAAAGCTTCAAAAGGAAAAAAGTAAAAGCTGTCAGGGACTGACCTATCCCTCAGACCAAGAAAGAATTAAGGGTCTTTTTAGGGCTGGCTGAGTATGACCAGTAATGAATCCTACTTGCCTCCAAAGCATGCCTCTTTATCATTCTCACTAAGGAAACAATCCTGGAAAGAGTCAGGTGGGACCTAGAGGGTAAAGAGACTTTCAAGAGGTTCAGGCAAAGCCTCTGCACAGAGCAAGCCCTGGAGTCCCATGATTTCCATGGCCCTTTAAGTATATACAAAGACTCAGAGTTTAACTTGAGGTCCTTGGAAACACGAAATGGGGCCAAAGAGGAACATCTAGTATGCTAGTAAAAAAAAAAATTAGCAAAACAGAGGATAAGTACTCCACCATTGATAGAGAACATGTTGTCATCAAATGGGCCTTATGTTCCTTGCAGTATCACCTGTTGGGCATTGAATTCATACTGGTCATAGATCATGCTCCTTCCAATGTCCTCATCAGTAAAAGGAAAGAAATTTAAAGCTATGCAGGTGAGCCCTCGCATTACAGCCATTCTCTTTTCAAATACAACATCACTGCAGCAGATGGTCTATCTAGACCTTATTGAAGGCTTGAAGACGGTAAGTTCAAACTGGGTGGTTAATTGTAATGGTGAGGTGGTTACCTTGGGTGCAAGTAAGACAGAGAAGAAACAGGATAATTTTATGTTATGTCAGTAACTTGTGCCAATCAGGGAGCACATAGATTGCAAAATATCAACAGGATGGATATTGCAATGGAGACTGGTCCTTCTGAAATAGCATGCCAAAGCTTCCATGTGGGAAAATTAGCATTAACATGACCTATTTAAGGTCAGGTCAGATTAAAGATGGCAGAGGTTATTTGGAACTCCAGTCCAGCCCAGTCTTGGAGACACGTGCTTCTGAAATTGTTTAAGGTCAAAAGAGATTGCCTGAGGCTAAGACAATTAGCTCTGAGGCAGGAGGCCAGTGAGAGGTCCATATTTGCCAATGGAAGCCCTAGTAAAACAGAACCTGGCAGTTACTCACGTTATAATGCTGGAGTCTAGTAACAGGCTGATTTATTACACCAAAGGCAGTGACTCTTTAAAAGCTATAATTGGGGTAATAGACTATTGCCCAGAACAACTAATTGTGGATTTTTATTTTCTTTATTTCAGAGAAGAGTCTGTTTTGTGCAATAGACTTCTATTTCTCCAGCTTGTTTGCAATGTGCTGTTCAGGCAGACTGCCAGCTTTAAAGAAGGCTTTGCAGCCAGTGTCGTGGCATAGAGAGATAAAACCTTTCCTACAGCCCAGGTGACCCTGGTTCAATTAGCAGTTCAGGCATCTGAGGTGCTGGCAATGAGAACGGGGTGTGGAAAAGTGGACAGGCACAGAATGCAATAGAAGTCATGGCTTGGTGATGTCAGCTCTATGCAGAATTGGGGGGCTGTTTGACACAGTCCACCCATTGCACAACCCCACACAGTAGTCAGAGCATACATCAAAGAAGCTATGTAGGAATAACAAGTGGGCCATAAACTGAAACCCCCAGCAGATGGCTAGCTGAAGACCCTCCATAACACCCTTAGGATCTATGGCAGTCCTAGCTGGTATGTGAAGCTAGTCCATGGGTAGATGGAGTGGATGGTAAACATGGTATTGGATGTGGGGCACTAGGCTAGACACAGCAAGGATGAAGTGGAAAAAGAGTCTAGAAAAAAAGAAAATATTGTGCATTTGCAGCAAATGAACTGGACTGGAAGTTTTATTTATGTTGTCATTTTCCCACTGATTATTTTCCTAACAAAAGTAAAGCCTTTTTGTCTACTCCAAATAAAAGTTACCATTTATGAAAAAAACAGTGGGGCAGGTTTGAAAAAGATCACACTACAGTCATGGAAACTGCTGCAGCCAAAAGTAGCAGTTTCCTTCATAACAGGAAATGAAATTCAGAGCTATGTTAGCACCTTCCTATGGCAATAACCTCTGGTGGCCTATGCACCACATTGACACAAACAATCCCCCATCAATTCTCCAGCTCATATACAAATATACAAACACACACACACACACACACACACACACACACACACACACACACACACACACAAACACACACATTGACATACCACTTATCTGTTTACTAGTGTACAGAATGTCCCTGAAGTCTCTTCTTATTTTTGTCCCTGCCCTTATATATCATGGATCCTTACAGTCAGTCCAGTGATGGCAGACATTAGAGTTTCATTCTTATTATTGTTCATAAAGTGCATCATGATGCCAGACCTGTTGCTCTATTAACTTTTTAAGTAACTGAATAATGCTAAAACTTCTCCCTGGTGTTGTATAGTGATCCTCCTAGCTCTATATGGAAGTCTTGAAAACAGCCGTTTAGACGTATGGCAGTACAGCAGACCCCATCACCACTCACACACACACACACACACACACACACACACACACACACACACACACACATAGACACACACACACACAGACACATAGACACACACACACACACACACACACACACACACACACACACACACACACACACACACACACACACACACACACACACACACCTCTCAATTCTCCCTGTTTTTACTGCTTATACCTGCCCTGTCCCTCATAACTCATGGACCATAACAATCTACCTGCCCTGTCCCTCATAACTCATGGACCATTACAATCTACCTGCCCTGTCCCTCATAACTCATGGACCATTACAATCTACCTGCCCTGTCCCTCATAACTCATGGACCATTACATCTACCTGCCCTGCCCCTCATAACTCATGGACCATTACAATCTACCTGCCCTGTCCCTCATAACTCATGGACCATTACAATCTACCTGCCCTGTCCCTCATAACTCATGGACCATTACAATCTACCTGCCCTGTCCCTCATAACTCATGGACCATTACAATCTACCTGCCCTGTCCCTCATAACTCATGGACCATTACAATCTACCTGCCCCGTCCCTCATAACTCATGGACCATTACAATCTACCTGCCTTGTCCCTCATAACTCATGGACCATTACAATCTACCTGCCCTGTCCCTCATGGACCATTATAATCTACCTGCTCTGTCCCTCATAACTCATGGACCATTACAGTCTACCTGCCCTGTCCCTCATAACTCATGGACCATTACAACCTACCTGCCCTGTCCCTCATAACTCATGGACCATTACAATCTACCTGCCCTGTCCCTCATAACTCATGGACCATTACAATCTACCTGCCCTGTCCCTCATGGACCATTATAATCTACCTGCTCTGTCCCTCATAACTCATGGACCATTACATTCTACCTGCCCTGTCCCTCATAACTCATGAACCATTACAATCTACCTGCCCTGTCCCTCATAACTCATGGACCATTACAATCTACATGCCCTGTCCCTCATGGACCATTATAATCTACCTGCTCTGTCCCTCATAACTCATGGACCATTACAATCTACCTGCCCTGTCCCTCATAACTCATGGACCATTACAATCTACCTGCCCTGTCCCTCATAACTCATGGACCATTACAATCTACCTGTCCTGTCCCTCATAACTCATGGACCATTGCAATCTACCTGCCCTGTCCCTCATAACTCATGGACCATTGCAATCTACCTGCCCCATCCCTCATAACTCATGGACCATTACAATCTACCTGCCCTGTCCCTCATAACTCATGGACCATTACAATCTATCTGCCCTGTCCCTCATAACTCATGGGCCATTACAATCTACCTGCCCTGTCCCTCATAACTCATGGACCATTACAATCTACCTGCCCTGTCCCTCATAACTCATGGACCATTACAGTCTACCTGCCCTGTCCCTCATAACTCATGGACCATTACAACCTACCTGCCCTGTCCCTCATAACTCATGGACCATTACAATCTACCTGCCCTGTCCCTCATAACTCATGGACCATTACAATCTACCTGCCCTGTCCCTCATAACTCATGGACCATTACAATCTACCTGCCCTGTCCCTCATAAGTCATGGACCATTACAATCTACCTGCCCTGTCCCTCATAACTCATGGACCATTACAATCTACCTGCCCTGTCCCTCATAACTCATGGACCGTTACAATCTACCTGCCCTGTCCCTCATAACTCATGGACCATTACAGCCTACCTGCCCTGTCCCTCATGGACCATTACAATCTACCTGCCCTGTCCCTCATAACTCATGGACCATTACAATCTACCTGCCCTGTCCCTCATAACTCATGGACCATTACAATCTACCTGCCCTGTCCATCATAACTCATGGGCCATTACAATCTACCTGCCCTGTCCCTCATAACTCATGGACCATTACAATCTACCTGCCCTGTCCCTCATAAGTCATGGACCATTACAATCTACCTGCCCTGTCCCTCATAACTCATGGACCATTGCAATCTACCTGCCCTGTCCCTCATAACTCATGGACCATTACAATCTACCTGCCCTGTCCCTCATAACTCATGGACCATTACAATCTACCTGCCCTGTCCCTCATAACTCATGGACCATTACAATCTACCTGCCCTGTCCCTCATAACTCATGGACCATTACAATCTACCTGCCCTGTCCCTCATAACTCATGGGCCATTACAATCTACCTGCCCTGTCCCTCATAACTCATGGACCATTACAATCTACCTGCCCTGTCCCTCATAATTCATGGACCATTACAATCTACCTGCCCTGTCCCTCATAAGTCATGGACCATTACAATCTACCTGCCCTGTCCCTCATAACTCATGGACCATTACAATCTACCTGCCCTGTCCCTCATAACTCATGGACCATTACAATCTACCTGTCCTGTCCCTCATAACTCAGGGACCATTACAATCTACCTGCCCTGTCCCTCATAACTCATGGACCATTACAATCTACCTGCCCTGTCCCTCATAACTCATGACTATTGCAATCTACCTGCCCCGTCCCTCATAACTCATGGACCATTACAATCTACCTGCCCTGTCCCTCATAACTCATGGACCATTACAATCTACCTGCCCTATCATTCATAACTCATGGACCATTACAATCTACCTGCCCTGTCCCTCATAACTCATGGACCATTACAATCTACCTGCCATGTCCCTCATAACTCATGGACCATTACAATCTACCTGCCCTGTCCCTCATAACATATGGACCATTACAATCTACCTGCCCTGTCCCTCATAACTCATGGACCATTACAATCTACCTGCCCTGTCCCTCATAACTCATGGACCATTACAATCTACCTGCCCTGTCCCTCATAACTCATGGACCATTACAATCTACCTGCCCTGTCCCTCATAACTCATGGACCATTACAATCTACCTGCCCTGTCCCTCATAAGTCATGGACCATTACAATCTACCTGCCCTGTCCCTCATAACTCATGGACCATTGCAATCTACCTGCCCTGTCCCTCATAACTCATGGACCATTACAATCTACCTGCCCTGTCCCTCATAACTCATGGACCATTACAATCTACCTGCCCTGTCCCTCACAACTCATGGACCATTACAATCTACCTGCCCTGTCCCTCATAACTCATGGACTATTACAATCTACCTGCCCTGTCCCTCATAACTCATGGGCCATTACAATCTACCTGCCCTGTCCCTCATAACTCATGGACCATTACAATCTACCTGCCCTGTCCCTCATAACTCATGGACCATTACAGTCTACCTGCCCTGTCCCTCATGGACCATTACAATCTACCTGCCCTGTCCCTCATAACTCATGGACCATTACAATCTACCTGCCCTGACCCTCATAACTCATGGACCATTACAATCTACCTGCGCTGTCCATCATAACTCATGGACCATTGCAATCTACCTGCCCCGTCCCTCATAACTCATGGACCATTACAATCTACCTGCCCTGTCCCTCATAACTCATGGACCATTACAATCTACCGGCCCTCTCCCTCATAACTCATGGACCATTGCAATCTACCTGCCCTGTCCCTCATAACTCATGGACCATTACAACCTACCTGCCCTGTCCCTCATAACTCATGGACCATTACAATCTACCTGCCCTGTCTCTCATAACTCATGGACCATTACAATCTACCTGCCCTGTCCCTCATAACTCATGGACCATTACAATCTACCTGCCCTGTCCCTCATAACTCATGGACCATTACAGTCTACCTGCCCTGTCCCTCATAACTCATGGACCATTACAATCTACCTGCCCTGTCCCTCATAACTCATGGGCCATTACAATCTACCTGCCCTGTCCCTCATAACTCATGGACCATTACAATCTACCTGCCCTGTCCCTCATAACTCATGGACCATTACAGTCTACCTGCCCTGTCCCTCATGGACCATTACAATCTACCTGCCCTGTCCCTCATAACTCATAGACGATTACAATCTACCTGCCCTGTCCCTCATAATTCATGGACCATTACAATCTACCTACCCTGTCCCTCATAACTCATGGACCATTACAATCTACCTGCCCTGTCCCTCATAACTCATGGACCATTACAATCTACATGCCCTGTCCCTCATAACTCATGGACCATTACAATCTACCTGCCCTGTCCCTCATAACTCATGGACCATTACAATCTACCTGCCCTGTCCCTCATAACATATGGACCATTACAATCTACCTGCCCTGTCCCTCATAACTCATGGACCATTACAATCTACCTGCCCTGTCCCTCATAACTCATGGACCATTACAATCTACCTGCCCTGTCCCTCATAACTCATGGACCATTACAATCTACCTGCCCTATCCCTCATAACTCATGGACCATTACAATCTACCTGCCCTGTCCCTCATAACTCATGGACCATTGCAATCTACCTGCCCCGTCCCTCATAACTCATGGACCATTACAATCTACCTGCCCTGTCCCTCATAACTCATGGACCATTACAATCTACCTGCCCTGTCCCTCATAACTCATGGACCATTACAATCTACCTGCCCCGTCCCTCATAACTCATGGACCATTACAATCTACCTGCCCTGTCCCTCATAACTCATGGACCATTACAATCTACCTCCCCTTTCCCTCATAACTCATGGACCATTACAATCTACCTGCCCTGTCCCTCATAACTCATGGACCATTACAATCTACCTGCCCTGTCCCTCATAACTCATGGACCATTACAATCTACCTGCCCTGTCCCTCATAACTCATAGACCATTACAGTCTACCTGCCCTGTCCATCATAACTCATGGACCATTACAATCTACCTGCCCTGTCCCCTCATAACTCATGGACCATTACAATCTACCTGCCCTGTCCCTCATAACTCATGGACCATTACAATCTACCTGCCCTG
This sequence comes from Protopterus annectens, assembly GCF_019279795.1. Classification (NCBI taxonomy): domain Eukaryota; kingdom Metazoa; phylum Chordata; order Ceratodontiformes; family Protopteridae; genus Protopterus; species Protopterus annectens. The sequence goes on along the minus strand of NC_056726.1, from coordinate 366,256,579 downwards.
TCCCTCATAACTCATGGACCATTACAATCTACCTGCCCTGTCCCTCATAACTCATGGACCATTACAATCTACCTGCCCTGTCCCTCATAACTCATGGACCATTACAATCTACCTGCCCTGTCCCTCATAACTCATAGACCATTACAGTCTACCTGCCCTGTCCCTCATAACTCATGGACCATTACAATCTACCTGCCCTGTCCCTCATAACTCATGGACCATTACAATCTACCTGCCCTGTCCCTCATAACTCATGGACCATTACAATCTACCTGCCCTGTCCCTCATAACTCATGGACCATTACAATTAGTCAATAATACCAGACACGAGTTTCATTCTTCTTTTTATTCAGAAATTCACCTCAATGCAAAAACGTGTTCATTTGTGAGGTTCTCAGTTAGCACAGATAACTAAAGCTCTCAGCTGTTAAGGACTGCTATAGGTACAGGGTTAAAATCTTTTTACACCATGCAAAAACCCATTCAATTAACTTTGTAACTGCATTAGGGTAATATTAGAAGTATGTCCCTGTTGTCTAGTGTCCCCCTACACATCTTATAGCTTTTGAAATTATAAAAATATAACATTAAAGCATGTCCGTGTTTTCTAATATTTTCCACATATGTATTTATGCTGCCAAACCTAAGCATAATATTTAAATATCCCTGCTGTCTAGTGTCCCCTTGCCCACATATTTCATCCTCCAAAATCTCCTGCTGTTCTATTAAGTTTTTAAATGACTTAAGGTAATATTCAAAACTCCCTTGTGTATAGTGTTCCCCTCAGAATTGCAGAATTTGCCAAATTGACTAGGGGAATTTGGCAATAAAGTAGTTCTCAACACACAAACACAAACACATTCACATAATCCCACTTTCTCACACACACAGGTAATCACAGTAGATCAGCCCCAGTACCCAATCACTCTCTTAGACACACTCAGCCAGATACACGCACACACATATACACTTATCCTTACCTATCCCCTGACTAACCCCCTACTGAAATCACACAGTGACACACACACACACACACACACACACACACACACACACACACACACACACACACACACACACACACAGGTAATCACAGTAGATCAGCCCCAGTACCTGATCACACTCTTAGACACACTCAGCCAGATACACGCACAGACATATACACTTACCCTTACCTATACCCTAACTAAACCCCTACTGAAATCACAGTGACACACACACACACACACACACACACACACACACACCTGAAGCCAATCATCTCTCTGCATACATTTACACATGCACACACCCCTCACCACTACTTGTCCACTAGACTCCCTGACACTTACCTCTAATGTGTTCTCACCCATTGAAAATAATGGGTAAATGCAAACTTGTGGCTGAATTAATTAAGTCTTCCAGCTGTGCTGACTTATACAGCTGAATAATTCTCTGAATTGCTTCCCTGCATGAGTTCCTTACTGCGGTCCTTTCTGTAAGAGAACACATAGCTGATTAGTACAAGCCACTCCCCTGGAATGCCTCATTAGCAAATAGCTCAGCCAAGGAGATGAGCCACTATGGTAATTCCACAGACTGTGAATCACTTTAGTGAGCCTGTCTCTGAATCAGAATAGGCTACACGTTTGGAATCCCAGGGTGTGTTTGCCATTCTGAAGAAATAGCTTATACTTTGAGATGCATATGCAATTTATTTTATATAGAAAAGCAAAACGAAGACTGAAATACATAACACAGGGCATAAAAGAGACATTAAAAATAAAAGTACAAACAGCCCTGTAGCTATGAATCTATCATAGCACCATGACTTTTTCATCTGCTGATGAAGGACTAGTTCCTTTTACTCGGTATTTGAAGTGCCATTTGTTCTGTGAAGGAATGGTCCAAATGATGAGCACCTTCTACACCCACTATTCAATATGATGGCAGGTTTTCCATCCAGGATTTCTCTGCCAGCCAGCCTGTAACAAGAGAGCAGTCAATCAGCCTAAAAGGTGCTTGTTTGTGTAGAACAGCATATTTGTATAAATAACCGTAATAGCTCCATTACTGCCTACCTCTACTGTGTATCAAGACCTCATTACTCTCCTGCATTTGAGATTTGTAAGAAACTACCTTTGGCCAGAACATTGTGGGTGATATCAAAAATGCGACTTCAGGCAAGAAACGCTTGAGTACTGAGGTGCTAGTATGTTTGGTTCTGAACCTGAACCTTTTCACCATTTTTGAGGGTTAGACCTGAGACTATAGAAGACCTTTTTCCTGATGACTCTGGGATTGGTGCAGACATTATATATGGTGGGTCATAATCTGTAAATGCACCTGATAAGTTGAAATCACAGAGGAACAGATAGCAGCCTGGCTTCAGAACAAAAAAATGCATGGCTGTGATGATGATGAAGATGGTGATGATGATGCAGTTTAAGTAGTGAAAACTAAGACAGTATCAATACTTTGGAAGAAAACAGTAAGGAAATAGGCAGATAAGGATCCAGATATCACAATCATTCCCAAACTGAATCAATTGTTAGCTAACAGGACTGTTCATTGTATCAATGCAGAACAGATTCACTGAAAACAAAGGTCATCCTGCAGCTGGTTATAGTATCAGTAAAGTCACACTTGCTGTATTGTGTGCAGTTTTGAGACTGTACATCAACTAGGAAGTCAGCCCGACTGGATGGAGTGGGAAATGTGCAGAAAAGGGTCTCTTAAATGTTGCAAAGGCTGTATTTGACAGAAAGGTCATAAACAATGAACAGCAGGTTGAAACTGTGTTCTTTTAATTGTTCACACTCCTGCTTGACTGCTTAATTTACTTCTAATTAAATATGAACTCTTTGTCCTCCAGAATGACATTTTCAAGGGCAAATAAATATAGCTGCTTTATTTCATCTCATAAAAAAGCAGACGAATGATATCTGCTTGGGAATTCTTACTAGCTATGTATTGAAAAAAAGAAAGAAAATCTTAAGTATTGTTCCTTTTGCAGCTTTATTGTACCAAAGAAATAGCACTTCAGATGAAAAGACATTTTAGTTCAAAAATTCCACTCCAGAACTGCATTTCAATGTTGTTCATAATTAATAAATACAATGATTAACAATTATTTAATTGCATACATTCTGCCATAGTGCCAACATAAAATTTACTCTTTATATAGCCATCACAAAATGTATAGGAAGTAATAAAGTTCACATTACCTCAGATTAATCAAAAACTAAGATTACACTACGAAATTCCATAAACTAAGCCATGTCCTATATAAAGCACTCCCGCTGACATTATATATGCTCGAGAAGCAGAAAAGATCTTAATTCATTATTTATTCCTGATGGTCCTAAAGTATCATATTACTGACCCACATCGCAATTTAATTTAACTATTTGTTACACCTGGATTCACTCAGTCATATGTTTATGGGGACATGCTTGATATCCACACATTTAAAGAAGTTGGTTATAAAACCATTTGTATGAAAAACATACATTTCAAAAAGGATTTCCACATCTGTGCTATCCATAGCTATTCTCATATTCTTGCATCCTTCATTCCAATGTTCTAATTGTTTTCCTGTGTAAAAATAACAGCAGGAACACCAACATACATATTCTGTGTGTTTTTTGGTAACATGAAATAAAATCATGCACCATCTGTTTACCCCAGTAATAAAAAAATCCTCTTGTCTCTGTGTGCAACCATTCATAAGTTACAACTGCCGCAGTGAAGTATTCCATTTGAAGAGTCACCCACCCCTATACAGTTTCATTGCTGTCTAATTTAAAGTAATATTCGTCTGGTATACACATATGTTTTTATAGGAAACTAAATCATTGCTAATTAACTAGTTAACACAGATCTCCATCAAGTTCCAGTATATACCACTCTTTTTATTTGTGTCTGCTAAGTGTTGCGATCTGGTTCCAGATTTTGTAGTTAAGCTCGTATGACACAAGTCATTTCTCTATTAGTAAGAGAAAGTTTTACCTGATCTTTAATAATATTCCATATGGGTTGCTTCTCTAGTTAGTAAATGATGAACAGTCCTTTTCTACACATCATAAAGCACCTCTAGGACTGCTCTAACAACTTCATACTGTATCTTCTGGAACTCCCCATGTTGATACAATTTTTACCTTGTGAGATACCGGCCAAGATTTCTGCCCAAACTGTGAGTCCTCCGTAGCAGAGACAGAGGCAAGCTCTAAATCCCGACAGACACACAATTCAGGAATAGAATCCCAAGTTAAGTAAGATGATTTTCAATGCACAAGAATGTGAAGCAAATAGGATGTGACCCAGCAGCACTGTATGTCATTTGTCTCCACAGCACACTGAGCACAGATTCAGGCAGAGCTCTATGAAAGGCTGGAAAAGAACTTAGCAGGATGCCATTGTCTACCTTACGATTACATTCATGAGTGCTCAGAGAAAGGAGATTACAGTATGCATGATACACAGCATTGTAGCCTATATGCCTTGTTGTAATACAGCACAGTGCTGGAAGTAAAAAGTTTAGAGGGCGTAGAGTGGTGCCCAGCATAGCTGCCCATATGCCTTAAAGGAGCATACTACTTCAAGAACTCCGTTTTGTTTAATAATTTATCTATGCCAGACATAAGGCAAACAGGCCTTGTATCCATGATGGCGTAAGACTATGGACTGGTTAAATAACCTTTTCAGAACTGCACAGTACCCAAGTGATAGCTGAGAGAATCAAACCAAGGACTACAGGATGAAACTTCTTAGCAGCCCATGCTTTAAACGTTTATGCATATTGTTACATATAAGAGGTAATGCTCCATTATAAGAGTATGCAAGGGGCTGTGACAGATATCCACGCATATGCTCAGGGTGCACAGTAAGGCAACACTGTGCAGCAGTTTAGGGGATCATATTTATGCTCTGCCAATGCACAGCAGAACAGTTCTGTATACCCTTCAAGTGCTGTTGCCAAACTAGTATTTAGAAATTAGCAATGCAGTCCTGCTTGTCACCCATTCCTATGTACTAGCATCTACTCGTATCTCATTTTGGATTTCATACTTTAGAGTTGTGAAATGTTATAGCTTCTTACTGAGTAATACTATTCTCAATACAGCTTACCAGCAGGTCTGGAGCAGTTATGGGAATGTTGTGCTACAGTTTTGTGTGTGTGAGTGTGTGTGTGTGTGTGTGTGTGTGTGTGTGTGTGTGTGTCTGCATTTGTGTGTATGATAGAGAGACTTGTACACACAATAATTGTACATACATGCACACATATACACGTGCACACACACACACACACACATATGTACATTATGTGTGAGCATTATATATATGGTAATTATCTATCTATCTATATATATATATATATATATATAGATATACACACACACACACACATATATAGATAGATATAGAAAGACATAGATAATCCAAAATATATATTATATATATATATATATATATATATATATATATATATATATATATATAGTTATATACAGTGGGTATAAAAAGTTTACACACCCCTGTTAAAATGCCAGGTTTTTATGACAGCAAAGTATTAGTTTAATGGTGTGCACACTTATGCAACTAGCGTATTGTACACTTTTTTTTTTATGACAGCAAAGTATTAGTTTAAGGGTGTGCACACTTATGCAACCAGCGTATTGTACACTTTTTATTTTTTCCCCTAACAGATTTGTTTGTTTTTCAATTGAATCGTACAGGTTATAGGTCACATTAAAGGTGGGAAAGTTTTGAAATTATTTATTGTGGTCTCATTTTTTTATATCACAAAAACCTGGCATTTTAACAGGGGTGTGTAAACTTTTTATATCCACTGTATATAAAATGTTTTATATATATATATATATATATATATATATAGTTTTATATATGTATATAGTTTTATATATGTATATAGTTTTTTATATATATATATATATATATATATATATATATATATATATATATATAAATATTTAAAGAGAGAGAGAGAGAGATAGCTTTATCTGGGGACTCAGAAAGAGCTCCAGTGCTGATAGTAAGATCTGTAGTAAAAAAAGTCTGTTTTCATGATGCAGAGATTTGTGATTTAGAGACATGTTAGCTGCAATGAGGAAAGACCTCTTTATTAGCTAATTTGCATGTCTTGAAATAAGCCTTAACGCCTATGAGTGCAAATCAGTATTTTCCTGCTGTAGTTAACACTGACAGCAAATGCACTGTATCAGCACATACATCTCTTTCATTCACTTCCCCCCCACACACATTCATGCACGCACGCATGCCCACACACACACACACACACGCACGCACGCACGCACGCACACACACACACACACACACACACACACACACCACATACCTCTGACCTGTTCCTGACTTAACAGAATGTCCCCACGTCTCTTTTTATGTTTTTGTCCCTGCCCTTGTAAATCATGCATCCTTAAAGTCAGCAGTATCAGACATTAGGGTTTGATTCTTCTTACTGTGCGTTACATGCATCGTGATGGTAGAGCTGCTGCTCTAGCAACTTTTTAAATGAGTGCAAGTTCTACTTTAAAAGTACACCCTGGTGTTATCTAATGTTCCTTGCCTAGCCCAATATGGATACCCAGCCATCCCGCTCAACTGTCTGTCCCTAATGTAACAGGACACTCCTGCTGTTGTCAAGTTTTAGTTGCCTTTTCCCTTGTAACTCAAGCACTATTCTAGTCATTTAATAATACCACAGATTAGAGTTTCATACTTCTTATTAGATAAAAAACTGTGCTATTCTACGTAATCAGTTACAATGTAGCATTTTAATGTTATTGAGATTAGTGTCAAGGGCACAGTTTTTGAGACCTTTCCCATCTTTCACTTTGCAATCTTTCTTAAAGTTTAGGCAATGTTTTACAATGTCTGTGGCATCAAGTACTGGTGCAGTGTTATTATCATTTGTATAAGGTGAAAGGGTGCAAAGTTTGAATATTTTTAGTGCCTCTAAGGCACACTCTAAAGAATTATCCCTTGTGTATAGTCTTTCTCTCAACCCACATATTTCATGCTATCAAATTGTTTTTCTTTTTATACATACCTTTAAATCATGCTCTGAAGAGTTATTCCCAGTATCTAGCGTTTCCACAGACCCACATCTTTTATACTGCCAAATTGGTTTTCTTCCTTTTTTTTACATACCTTTAAGGCACAATCTAAAGAGTTAACCCTGATGTCTAGTGTTCCCCCAACCCACATCGTTTGTGCTGCCAAACTGTTTTTCTTTTCTTTTCTTAAGTGCTTTTAAGGCACCCTGTAAACAATTTTCCCTGGTGTCCAGATTTCCCCTCAGTGATGTCATAGGCTTTCTTCACTAGTCTAGGGGAGCGTGGAGGCATGACAGCTCCTTTTCCCCCCTTACACGCACACAAACAGCCCCCCACCCCATTGTACTCAAAGACTCACTCATCCATTCATGAAATACTCACACACACACACACGCACACACACACACACTCACACACATATACACACACAAAACTATCCTACCCACTAACTAAGCCCCCCTAATTTGACCTCCCAGACAGTCACATACTCACACATGTACATACTCTCCAACACCATCTGTCTACTAAACCCCTCTTCCACTTATCTCTACCTCTACCGTTAGAAGTGAACATGAGCTTGTTGGCCATATTCATTAACACAAGCTGTTGAGAACAGCTAAGTTACTTTGCACAGCCAAGTGAGCTATGAAAATGCCTTACCACAGACATTTCTGGGGGAGAGCACATAACTAATTAGCATAGGCTTCACCCCCAGAATGCCTCACTAGCATTTAGCACAGCTGCAGAAACATCCCACCAAGGTGCTGCACAGCTTCATGCTAAAGCACTGCGGTAGGGCTGTCACTGAATAAGAAAAGGTTACAGTGAAGTGTACACCTCATGTACTCCTCAGAGTAACCTTTCTGAACTGGCCCCGTAAATATACAAATACAGAGACATGGAATGCACAGGGGAAATCTCTTCCTCTGGTATTTCTGGGTTCAGTGCTGAGGCCATAAGTCGTGAACCAAGTTCCCTAATCCTCTAGTCCAAAATATTTTATTTATTACACAAAGCAGACACCATGTATCCCACATCTATTTTGCATTTATTTTCAACATTTCCATATTTAAATTATTGTTCTCATTGTTTACTACCTTATTTTTTAATATTTGAATGTTTAGGTTATTGTTCCTATTGATTTTCAAAGGGCTGCAGTATTGGCACATGCTGTCTGATGAAGACGAGCTTAGTTAATTTCCACAGGGTTTTCAAATATAGTGCCCCATGACTAAGGTATCTTTTTGAGCATTTTTGTTTTCTTTTCTTGTGATTTTAATTGATTTTTGTTATATTTTACTAGTTTAATCAGTGTTATCTCAGGATGTGTAATTTATAATTTAGTTATATTTTAATCAGTTTAATCTTAATTTAGGTACAATTTGGGTATATTTGAAAGTAATGTATGTTTCATTTGATTAGTTGTGGTCAGTGTTTGATTTTATATTTTGCTATTTTATTTTTTTCATATTTAAAAAAATCATTTTAGGAGGTAGCTTCAGATAAGATGTTTTTTTTTTTTGGTGGGGTGTAAAAGTAGTTTGTGTGTACAATTTCTGGAAGTTACTTCTTTCTATAGTGAACTGACCTGAAATGCAATCATCATTTTACTTTTTTATTTTATTTTACTTACATCTTTTAAACTTAGTATAGATTTGGACTGAGGACATTGTTTTAAGTGGACCAAGGCATTTTGAGATTGTTTACATCATCTGTGTTTTGTCTGAGCAATGTGAGACCAGTGAAATTTGAGACTGTGTTTGTCAGTGTTTTGCAAGTTCTGTTTGCGAACTGTGAAATGCATAGAGGAATGTATACCTTGCAGTAACCTTTATGAATCAACCCCATAAATATACAGATATAGATACATGGAATGCACAGGGAAATATCTTGCACTGGTAGTTCTGCGTTCAGTAATGAGGCCATGAGTTCTGAACCAAGTTCCCTAATCCTCTAGTACCAGATATTTTCTTTTATATACAAACCAGTCACCCCCCCCCATATTCCATTTATCTATTCCCCCTTGTTTAGAGCTTGTATACATCTGTGTTTTGTAACTACAGTATGTGAACTTTTACTATAGTTTTTAGCAAGTAATGTATGTATAAGAGGATTAGGAGCATTTTAATAGTTTTCAAGGTACATCAAAGATAAAAAACTTGTGATGATGCACCACAAAGGTAGAGAAGCAAAGAACAGCAATGTCTGGCAATCGGTGCAAAGGATTAAGGGTATGAATTGTTAACAAACTAATTTCTTACTGAGGGTTTGTCTCCCTCAGACTCCAATTGCATACTGTATGAATTTGAGCAAGTCACTTTGAGGCAACTGGGAATTTAGGCTGGGTTCATTAATGATCTACTTGACTGTGTGTGTAGTACCTACCTACATACTATAACAGGTGAGAGTGTTAATCTCACCTCACACCCTTTATCTGGGATCTGCCATTAGAATATATCTATTAATTATCTATTAATCTCTCTCTTTCTTTATATATATATATATATATATATATATATATATATATATATATATATACAGTATGTTGTTGTATCTTTTGGCTTTTCCCGGTTAGGGGTCGCCACAGCAGAACTCTGTTCCGCTAATGATTGGCAGTAGATTTTTTACGTACAGAGTTGCCAGCCCTGATGCATAGCCTTCAACGAAAGAAGTACACCCATTCACGCATGTCTCCACACAGAAGACACTTTAGCTGAGAATCGAACGGGACAACGTCTTACTGTGGGGCGACAACACTACCGCAGCACTACCACCGCAGCTTATATATATATATATATATATATATGTATATATATATATATATATATATATATATATATATATATATACAGTATATAGTTCTATATATGTACACACACACACACACACACACACACACACACACACACACACACACATATTGGGTCTAGATGATTGTCACTGTTGATCTGCCAACCTAATCTGATGTGACAAAATGGGATAAAGGGATTCTGGATGGATGGATATGCACAAACAAACACGCACACACACACACACACACACACACACACACACACACACACTTACTAGAAAAGCTCACCCAGACTCTGACACAATTTGCTGTGAGGGAAAGGTTAGTTTGTGTTGTATTTCTTGTATTTTATGTTGCTTTACTGCCTTCTTCTGTTTTGTATATTGTGATTCATTGTCTTTACACTTTATTTTATTTGTATTCTGTTTTTAATTGCATATTTAAATTAGGAAAGAGATCACAGTTGTGCCTCTTCTGAGTCAATCCAAGAAAAAATCGGGTATACACAACAAAAGTAAATACCAAGAAAAAAAACGGAAAATGTTGAGGAAAACAAGGAACGTTCCACCACAGTAAAATAAACATAAAATTTTAATAGATAAAACAAACTTATTCCCTCGGAACCAGGACAAGCGCTTTCGTCTATATGTCTTCTTCAGATCCTGATTAATTAGTCCTGAGTATCCTATTTTTAAAAGAACAGACATCCAATCGCAGTACCAGCATTTGAATCAGATGGCACATTTGGATTATATGCAAATGATCATAGTTTGCCAACTTATTGAAGTTAACCAATCAATCATTGTAAACATAAGGAAATGGGCTTTTCGGCTAATCAAAGAATCTTTTTGATCTCTTCTTACATGTTTTCCTCCAGTAGAAAAGAACTTATTCAGTCCAAGTCTTTTGGCCAATTGTAGGCATAAGCTTGCCGAGCCCTTAATTACCATCCAATAAAAATCTTTTTAATCTCTTCCTATATGTTTCTCTCCAATAGAAAATAAATTACTCAGTTCATGTTGTTTGGCCAATAGTAGGCTTAGACTTGCCAAGCCATTTTTTACCTTCCAATTCGAATCGAGGCCTTCGTTGAGACCAAATAACAATCAACCATAGATTTTTAACAGCACCTATTGGATTTCTACAGGTCTCTATGAGTAATTAGGAAATGCAATACATACACCAAACCTTCTCTTGATGCATGATTACATTTCATTTATTTAAACTCTTTAATATAGTTTTAATAATACGACAGAACCTGATTCACTTTCATCGAGACATAAAGGCTTATCTCTGCCTACAAATCAATCGACCAATGGAATCTCAGGTAGAACGAAAAAGTTTTGCTCCATCCAGTAAGAGTTCATCTGCCTTTCACATATTTTATGATTGGAAACTCTCTCAGTAACCACTGTTTAAGGCTAACTTCAAAATGTCTTTATAAATACAGCATTCCTTATCAAGAAGCTTTGTATAATATTTTACTTTTAAATATCTCGGTGAAAACGGCAAGCTAATAATCCCATCCGCAGGATTATAATTCATTTATGCTGCATTTTTGGTGTATTTTTAGTTAGTTTGTATCCAAAAGGGTGCTCTTGCAATTTGTACTCTTTCTTTCATGAGAATAGTTAGTGCATTATGATTTAAAGTAGCATAGCTTTTTGCTACTCAATTTCTAGCCTTTCTTGGGACGTACTTTGGTAGTGTATACCTGATTTATTCTTGGATTGTTCTGCTCTATCAAGGTAACACTACACATGGGTTATTTGCTGAAATGAAGTTGACCAACAGTCATGTTTATGAGATGGAAACATTAAGGAAAAGAATGGCAATGGATTTAACAACAGGTACTTTGAATCCTTTATTACAGCTGGATTTGGATAGAACTGAAAAACTATGCCTTTGGTTGAAACTGTCGACCTGAGTTTTGAGGAGATATATAAAACAGTGGAAAATGCAGCATACCAATTAAAACTGCTACAATGGCAACGCTTCCACATGAAAGCTTGCCTTCATCATCAGCTGATACCATGGGGGTTAAGAGTGAAATGTATGCAGAGCTATGGGAATATGTACCCAGGGCTCTTAGCTAAATGGTAGGCTATAAATATCCAGACCAGCTTTACTTACATGAAATTACTCATAGACTTTTTTAAACCACAGGAAGAAGAAACTGGTACTTTGATTGAGTCCAAACAGAAGGAACTTGAGCATATGAAACTCTCAGATCTCAATTTGAATAAATTAGAGAATTTACAGGATAATTAACAGCATATGAATGGAAACTTAAAGAAATGAAAAGTCAAAAGTTGCTACAGGATTTCAATGACATCAAACAGGGTCACCTGTCTGAATGGCCAAAGACAACTAATTTCAATGGCAAAAGAAATGATCAAATATAAACAAGAAAAAAGGATGCCTAGAGCTATGGTCAATGTGGAAGTACACCATAATAATGAACCTAGAATGACCAGAAATAAAGTGAATGGAAGTGTTAGTCATATGGAAGAAGAGATTGAAAGTATAGTCCAGGCTATTAGTGATAACACGAATAAAGGAACTTCTACGAACAATACAGTGATTGAACTAACTAATTTAGAACGTGTCACTGGATCTGGAACTGTGCCTAAAAAGGGGACTGAACACCTTCCTATTGGGCAGCAGCTCCCTTTTTTAATTCAGACCAAAGAACAACAAACAGCCAGATCAAAAAACAGAGAAAGGAAAAGAAGGAAAATGTGAATAAGAATTTTCTAGTAGTTAATCTATCAGAATATAGGCTAACCAAAGAACAAATTAATGTTCTAGAAAAGGGGCTAAGTTTCATACCATCTATTAAATCAACATTTGATGAATTTGCACTTGATTTAAAATGTCAGAAGAAATGTTACATTGAAACATATTTTTGGTAATAATAGCAATTTAATAGGGGTCAAGAACGGAAAAAGTATAGAAAACCTAGTACATTTGTTCCATGTAGTCATCCTACTGTGGATACTTTTGTACGTCTCTGTGAACAAGAAGTTTTTGAAATCAGAGAGAAAAAGAAAGGTAACCGCTACTTCAATTTGACTCAAGGAGAGTATGAGGCCCTGAAAGAACTACAGAAAAAGGATGACATTATTATCAAGCCCACTGATAAAAGAGGTGCAGTGATAGTAATGGGGGCAGAAGACTATGTCAAAGTATCTTTAACATGTTGAATGACCAAGACACATATAAGAAAATTAATAAGAAAGATCAAGATCTGATGAAGTTGAGGATAAATGATATCCTCTCTGAGTTATTAATGGAAAGAAATATCAATAAAGATATGTACATTTTTTTCATGGTTGAACATCCTGTAGTACCTACTATTAGTTGGTTACCAAAGATTCACAAAGACAATCAGAAACCCCCTATGCACCCTATAGTGGCAGGGCGAGGTTGGTCCACGGAACCTTTGTCAATTTATCTAGAAGATGAGCTTAAGAAATATTTAGAGACAGTTCCCATGGTAATAAAGGATACAGCTCAGTTTTTACATCAACTCTTTGAAGTGATGAGTAATAAAACCAATTTTTCTAACTTACTTCTGGTTACTATGGATGTTAATAGTTTATTCAAATCCATACCCAATCAGTATGGCATAGAGGCCATACGAGATTTATTGAGAGAAGAAAAGAAAGGTTCATATGTTATATGTACATTACTAGAGATGGTCTTAGAGAACAATGTGTTCATTTATGACAGCTACTATTGGCAAAAGTGGGGGGTGGCAATGGGCACCCCCTGCGCGAACAGCTATGCCAACTTGGTATTAGCCCAATAGGAAAAGAAATGGGCAACTGATTAAGAAAATCTATGGGCTAAGAATATTGCACTATATAATCGATTTGTGGATGACATTTTTGTCCTATGAGAAGGGGATGCAGAAGGAATAAATGGATTAGTGGAATACTTGACTAATACTACTACCTTTCTCAAATTTTAAGTCAATGCTTCTAGAGAAATGGTGGATTTCGTAGATGTGTAATTGCAACTAGATCCAACAGAGGGAATCGATATCATGCTCTTTAAAAAGTCAATGTAGAGAAACCATATGTTACATCATTCTAGTACGCATCCTAGGCATATTTTCCACAATATAATGGATAATCAAGTGACATGCATATCCAGACTTTGCACACAATAAGAGACTTTCATACGAGAAGAAAATAAATTAATATGTGATTTTACTGAACGAGGCTATAAGATAGATAAAATTAAGATGACCAAAGAAGAAGCCATGACTATACGGGGTAAAAAAGGTAAATCATATTACTCAGCATCTCACCAGCAAAGTAATATTAATGAAAATTTGAACACCTCTGTCTATGAGGATAAGAAGAATGAACAACAACCATTGAGAGTGAATATTACTTATAGTACTAACAATGCCACAGTATGCTCAGTGATTAAGGAATATTGGCCCATCTTGACTTCAGACAGTAAATTAAAAGAAATATTAGGAGAAGCTCCATGCTTTACTTTCAAGAATAGAAAGAAATTGAAAAGAATGCTATGTAGCAAGAATGGATCAAGACCGATTAATAAGAACATTTCCCACAAAATGGGTACCTATAGGTGTGGCACATGTAAGGTCTGCTCAGTAATCAAACCAACAATAATTTCATCCACCCCATTACAAAGAAAATATATTGGTTTCATGGCTATGCTAGTTGTCAAAGTAAAAATGTTATATACATAGCAACATGTGATAGATGTCCAAGTTATTATGTAGGGAAGATGAACATAATGTTGAAGGAAAGTATATTTAAGCATCAGTCAGATATTAGAAATCATACAGAGACCAATGCTCTGTATATTCATATTCGACAGAATACTACACATTCCTTCACATTCATGTTTATCTCAAAATTAGGACATACAGCAAGAGAAGGAGACTTAGTTAACAAAACTGAAATAGAAGAGGCCAGATGAATTATGAATTTGTGAGCAGATCATCCACCTGGTCTAAATGGCCAAGTACCTTTGAAACCATTTCTGAAAGAAAGGAGACTAAGTGTTAAAAAAATGTAATTAATACTCTTCCTCCACTGGCATATATAGTTATGAACATCTGCTTTGCATCTTGAATACGTAACTTCATTCCCAAAGGTCGAAAGACTGAGTTAGTCTTGCCCTGTAAAATGGCATGCTTTATAGGAGAGAAGCTGCCATGTTAATATGCAGCTATGGACATTTGTTCCACATGGCCATCTAATATATAGCAATGGATATCTGAATTTCATCTTAAATGTGAAACTTTATGTGGAAAGATTGGGTCAATTTTGCCCTCGAATATGGCATCTAGTATATAGCTATGGACATTTATTTTATACCTTGAATGCGTAACTTCACTTTCAAAGGTTGAAAGACTGAGTCAGTCTTGCCCTGTAAAATGGCATGCTTTATAAGAGAGAAGCTGTCGTGCTAATATGCAGTTATGGACATTTGTTTCACATGGCCATCTAATATATAGCAATGGACATCTGATTTTCATCTTAAATGTGAAACTTTATGTGAAAAGATTGGGTCAGTTTTGCCCTGGAATATGGCACCTAGTTTAAGAGAGAAGTTGCAGCGTAAATATATAGCTGTGGACATTTTGTCTTTATGGCATACTATGGCCAGATGTTTTACATTTAAAAGTGAAACTCTACTCTCAAAAGTGGAAGGATTGAGCTAGTTATGCCACAAGATGGGATTATTATGAGAGAAATAAGAGGTATTGGCCATATAAATATGTGAGTGATAGTCTTTGAGAATAAATTACTTGAATAGCAACGAAAAGATGGGATTACAAACACACAGTGTATTTACAACAATCGACTTCCATTGGTTAGAATGTAAGCTCTATGAATGGATGACTTCTGATTGGTCACTAAAGCGAATTTGTTATGCTCATTGGCCAGAGATTAAATAGCTAAAATAATTTCATCTTTACACTTCCGAGAGGAAGCGAAAAATTTTAAGCATATTAACTGACGACAATTCGGTTAAATGTAATCAGAGTGAGCTACTAGTCTATGAAATAATCATAATTCTGTAGCAACGCTGTTTGCCTGATAATTGTCATGGAGTTTTTAATGTACTATTTAAAAAACGAATGAGGTCCATTCAAATGCAATGCTTAAGCACTAGATGGAAGCTCTCTAGAAGGCAATTTCTGAAGACAATATGAATTTGGCTTTAAATGATGGAGGTGAGGTAGTTTTCATAATCACAAAGTATATGAGGGTAAACATAGCCTCATTGGATGGAATGGGAATGTTTCTGTCTTTTTTGAGACCCCATTGGCTGGTTGACCAGTAGTCTGAGAAATGTTTCTAATGTCTCAATGAGAGCATTAGATGAAAGTTTCTAATAAGACAATATGCAAAGCTAATTTGAAGTTGACTCTAAAAACAACGGAGGTGAAGTATTTTCATAATCGCAACATATACGAAAGGTAATGAACCCCCATTGGACCGAATGGAAACTCTATTCATTCTTTGAGATCTCATTGGCTGGTTGACCAGTATTCTGAGTAAAGCTATTAATGTCTCGATGAGAGCGACTTGTATTTTATTATAAAGATTTCATTATTTCCCAAATATCACGCTATAGGCCTACGTAAAGACAATTCATGTTTTTAATTTAATGGGAAATCAAGTTATTTATACGAGAGGAATAAAAACTCAATCCCTGGAAGATAGCTCTGCAAAACCATGAAAAATAGTTGTATAAAGGTGTGTTCTTAGAGATGAAATGAACATCAAGTATCGGAGAGGCCTATGAGTAATTCTATAGTCAATAATAAGTGGATAACTCCGTTAAGAAATCATTTTGAAGAGTAATAAGATGCTGGATTCACAGAGACATAATGTATATATTTTTAATAATTGTTTCCTATTGGTTAGAACAAAAATTTTAGCTCTCTGTGGGAGCTCATTGGATACCGAAAGTTATGCAAATTAATATACTATGCTCTGTCTGTGAGTGGTATTTATTGGTTACAAATGTGAATCCTTTATGCTTATTGGCTAGAAACTGAGTAGCAAAAAGTTACGCTACTTTAAATCATAATGCGCTAACTATTCTCATGAAAGAAAAAGTACAAACTGCAAAAGCACCCTTTTGGATACAAACTAACTAAAAATACATCAAGAATGCAGCGTAAATGAATTATAATCCTGCGGATGAGATTATTAGCTTGCTGTTTTCATGGAGATATTTAAAAGTGAAATATTATACAAAGCTTCTTGATAAGGAATGCTGTATTTATAAAGACATTTTGAAGTTAGTCTTAAACAGTGGTTACTGAGAGAGTTTCCAATTGTAAAATATGTAAAAGGCAGATGAGCTCTTATTGGATGCAACAAAACTTTTTTGTTCTTCCTGAGATTCCATTGGTCGATTGATTTGTAGGCAGAGATAAACCTTTATTTCTCGATGAAAGTGAATCAGGTTCTGTCGTATTATTAATACTATGTTAAAGAGTTTAAATAAATTAAATGTAATCATGCATCAAGAGAAGGATTAGTGTATATGTTGCATTTCCTAATTACTCATACAGACCTGTAGAAATAAAATGGGTGCTGTTAAACATCTATGATTGATTGTTATTTGGTCTCAATGAAGACCTCGATTCATATTGGAAGGTAAAAAGGGGCTCGGCAAGTCTAAGCCTACTATTGGCCAAACAACATGGACTGAGTAAGTTCTTTTCTATTGGAGAGAAACATACATTTTCTTCTTCTTCTTTCGGCTTTTTCCCGGTTAGGAGTCGCCACAGCAGATCACCTGTCTGCTCATGATTGGCAGTGGAGTTTTACAGTGTTGAGTTGCCAGCCCGGTGCCCAACCTTCTACTGAAAGCACACACATGCACCACTCACACCTAGAGCCAATTTAGAGTATCCAATCCACTTACAGCAGGAGAGAAACATATATGAAGAGATTAAAAAAAATTTTATTGAATGGTAATTAAGAGCTCGACAAGCTTATTCCTACAACTGGCCAAAAGACTTGGACTGAATAAGTTCTTTTCTATTGGAGGAAAACATGTAGGAAGAGATCAAAAAGATTCTTTGATTTGCCGAAAAGCCCATTTTCTTATGTTTACAAAGATTGATTGGTTAACTTCAATAAGGTGGCAAACTATGATCATTTGCACATAATCCAAATGTGTCATCTGATTCAAATGCTGCGACTGTGATTGGAAGACTGTTCTTTTAAAAATAGGATACGCAAGACTAATTAATCAGGATCTGAAGAAGGCATATTGCCAAAAGCGCTTGTCCTGGTTCTGAGGGAATAAGTTTGTTTTATCTATTAAAGTTTTATGTTTATTTTACTGTGGTGGAACGTTCCTTGTTTTCCTCAACATTCTCTTGTGAGTCACACAGAAATTAGAACAGGTCAATTAAGGTTAATTACCTGTGAACTGAGGGTGGAGCTAGGAACTAAACCTTCTGTTTAAGGAATACAATAAAACAGGCAAGGCTTTACTAAAAAAGCTCAACCAGACTCTGCAACAACTTGCTGTGAGAGAAAGTTTAGTTTGGTCTTGCTTTCTTGTATTTTGTGCTGTTTTATTGGCTTCCTCAATTTTGTATACTGTGATTCATTGTCTTTAAATATGCAATTTAAAAATGAACAGAAGTAAAACACAATGTAAACTAGGAAAGAGACCACAGCTGCATCTCTTGTGAGTCACACAAAAATTAGAACAGGTCAATTAAGGTTAACTACCTGCGAACTGAGGGTGTAGCTAGGAAATAAACCTTCTGTTTAAGGGTTAAAATAAAACAGTCCTAGGCTTTCCTAGACAAGCTCACCCACACTCTGCCACAACTTGATGTGACGGAAAGATTAGTATGTTTTTGGTTTCTTGTATTTTGTGTTGCGTTATTGCCTTATTCTTTTTTGTATATTGTGATTCATTGTCTTTACACTGTGCTTTACTTCTAGTCTGCTTTTATTTGCATATTTAAACTACGAAAGAGACCATAACTGTGCCTCTTGTGAGTCACACAATGATTCATTTTTCCCTACCATCAGACCCTGAATCTGTTGTGTTTTTAAACTCAGCTATCTTTCTAGCTGCCTGCCCCTTATGTTAAAATGACCACATATCTCCTTCCTGCTTCACTTTCATTTCCTTTTCTGAGTAAGCACAAAATTATCATTTTGTGAAATAACTCCCCTCCAACTAAATTTATTGCCCATCCTACTATATTCTATAGAACCAGAATACAAAGTGCCCACCCCTTTCAGTCTATCTTGCTCTTTTAAAATTAGTGACTCTCCAGTTACATAGCTAAAGCTCACATTAACCCCTCTTTCATATCTAACTGTTTAGTGCATGGCAGCTCTTAGGATATTGACCTATTTTTCCATCTTACCTATAAAATCTGCAACATGTACTCCAAGACCACCAATTACTGGAGAGTTCACATTCTGCCTGTCAGTAGTCATCTTTGGATTAGGGATTTTGTTTTGCTTCTGCTGAGAGAATGAGCATAGGAACATTATTTCCCAGAGACTGCTGATCACCTAAAAGCCTAATAACTGCTTCATAAGTGTCAGTTTGGAATCTGTGCTTATATTTTGCTCCTGGTGAGAGAAGGAACAGAGTACATAGATTCCTGACTCTTTCTGGTTGGAAAGTGAGTGTCTGTGTGTCTATGTTTGACCTTCCTGATTGGTCTGTTTGCTATTTAACAAGAAACAACTAATAATAAGCAGGTCCTAGAATCCAAGGTAGAACATAACATAAAAAGATTTATTATCAACGTGAATCTTTTTCGTCACCAGTAATACAGTAACTTCATCAGAAATGAACACCAAGTAAATACAATGGTTTAAAGTACAAAAACCAAGTCAACACATGTTAAAAACCAACCAATCAACGGGATGTTTCATTTAAAGAAATAAGGCATTTTAGAAACTGTGTATCCCATTGTAACAATACACTACTTAATAAAACCCACTCAGGTACCTGGGATTTAAAAATATTAATAAAGTATTAATACAGTAGCAAAGACACTACCAGAAGTATACTGTCCATCTATAAAATATTTTTATATATATATAAATATATATAAATATATATAAAAACCAGCTTGTTGTAATAGATGTAAAAATATATAATATATGTAAACTTTTAACTCGTGAAATCTTTCACCTAGTTAAACTCTTTAATTTTAATAGACAAGAAATGTTGCAAGCCTCATTTAAACCTGGATACGAAAAGGCATTTAACAACAATTGCCATTTTAGCTCACGTTCTTCCAATAGTAACGCTGAAGGACCACCTCTAATGTCAGGTGAAATCTGATCAATAGCCTTAAAGCAAAACTTGTGCCCACCACACAAGTGGGAGTTCTTAGCCAATGCAGTCTCACATTTATTTTTATCTATGGCATATACATGCTCATAGATTCTCTCCCGAAACTTGCGGTTCGTTTTACCTTCGTAAAACGCCAGACAGTTGTTGCACATGGCAATGTATATCACTGCCTTGGACTCACAGTTAAGTTTATAGTTAAGACTGAATTTCCTGTTATTACCAATGGAAAAAGAATTACCTGGTTTAATGTGCCTACACATCTTGCATGCCCCACAGGTATACATACCTACATGTCTCCCACTGAACGTAGAAGTTCTACGCTCAAGGAGGTTTTTCAAGTTGGACCCTCTTCTATACACTATTTTAGGCAGATTACCCAACTTGTCAAATAAAGGTCCAGTTCTTGTATAAAATGGAACTAACCCTTGCGCTATCATCCAGTGTAAACATTATAACAGCCACTTTAGACCTCTCCTTTATAAGACAGATGATTTGACTCATTACCAACATGAGTCCAGTGTGGCCATTAACATTGACCACTATCCCATTAACAAAGTTGACCCACACTTTAATAACAGTTACACTAATATTGTAAACTTGGGTACTGATCAAATTACAAACATTAGTGTTGATCAACAAGTGAATTACAAAGTTTCAGACCTGAATTTTAATGGTTTGGGGTGCTGCCTCGAATTTTCTGTCAAAATCACTTTATCAAGACATCATCCACAGCAACAATAACACATTCATGCCCTTTCAACAAATTGCTCATTTCCCATTGAAATATTTCTGCTGTTAAAGTTATATGAAATTACTGCCTTTTGAAGACATACCTTCCAATCACAACAATAAAAGTTGTTAGTTTTGCCTAGGGTTATTTGCCAAAACCCACTTGAAGCATCCAATGGGGTAAGCATTCTGACACCAACTAGCTTAGGTGCAATACCCTCAAAGGCAGGTAGCATAGACCTCTCCTGGTAACAGCATCACTTCACTTTTTAAATGGTTGCATACTGTCCCATTGCCATTCTTTTTGATAACTGGTGCCACTGGTACACATCTTTCACTAGTTTCAGGTACACCACCTGTCTACATGCATTTCAGTTCTGCCTCTACTTTAGAAAGTATTGGAAAGAGAACCCTTCCAGATTAGATCAAGGCACATAGGATGCATCTTGCTTCACCTTTGTGTTTACTGGCTCACAGTTAAGCTGGCCACATTTTCCGAACATATCTGCATGATTCTCATTTAGTGTAGCAGACAGACACAACTTGTATGCCACAGGTCTGCTGAGCAGATTATTCACGTATGAACCTAACAACACACAGATCTAAAACTCATTATTGTTTCCCTTCCACTCATTCATTGCCACAAATCTTCCTACACACTTGACTTTGCCTGTAGGGCTACATATTTCTGTTTTGCAGCTATGAACACCTTGAGATGCTTATATGAGTATCAACTGATATTACAGTAACATCAGCCCCTATATATATATATATTTTTCAAAGCTTAATAAGGTTCCATGCAGTAGGAGTTTGACCTCCTAGTCTGATTCAGTGTTTGGCATAGCAGTCACTAAACTAAGGAGGAATGTTTTTTGAATACTTTCCACATTTTCATTCTCTGTGGCTACTTCTTTTACTAGCCTAGTTTTATATATGATAGCAAAATGTCTCATCTTGATGTTTCTGTACACCTTCTGCCACATGCATGCAGCACACTGCTCTGACCCAGTCTGTTAATGGTTACATCTCATGCATTTGACAATTGTACAATCACTTTGTTTCTCATGTATAAGCTTACTTTGACCATAATCATGAGTTTACTAAAGTTGCCATTTTCCTTGTGTTTTACCTGGCAAACATCATTTGCTACACCTGCATTACCATTTCTGTCTCTTTACTAATTCAGCTTCTCTAGAAATCTGGACTGCCTTTTCCAAAATTAAATTCATTTCAGCACCAGTTAGCCCAATGTATTCTTTCTCTAATTTGTTCATCTTTTGTTTGGTTAAACCTACAAAGTTCAGGCAGCGCATATATGTACCTGGCAAAAGCTTCTACTGGCTCTCCTTTACTTTGAACTTATCTGTGAAAGTATGCCTTTTCATCAGTAACATTTATTTTTATCACATTTTCGCTAATCTTATTTATTATTAACTCGTATGTAAAGCAGTGGCCCCCAGAAAATTAAAATAAACTGTAAATGTCTTCCAAGTTTTTGTCTTGGCAAAAGATAACACTTTACCTGTATTTCTTCACTTCCCTTGTCAGGCTTTGGTGCTGTTTGAAATCATATGAGCCAATGTTTCCATGATAGCAAAAGCGCATGACTTTGCAAAGTTAAATATTTCTGGATGGTTGAGTTTCTCCAATTCTGGATTAATTAGCTGTAAGTTGGGGATTTGTGGGGAATTTGGTAAAATAACTCTATTTTGAGAAAAAACAGCAACTTTTCAGGGAAAAAAAGCTTGTTTCAAACTCTGTAGTATCTCTCTAGTTGTTTGGCATTGTTTTTTTGGCTCCAAATTGCATTTTCTATTTATATGCAGTTGTTTTAAGTGAAAAATGTCACACTGGGCTGATACCATGCCACATCTTCAACTTATGGTACCATATCTTGAACTGTACTGTGCTGTGAAACAATGGCACTAAACTCAAGATTTCAAAGTTATGATGCAGCTTAAATTCCACACAAAATGGCAGCTTACTAAATACATAGTCACCATCATGGCTTCTTCCTTTTCTTCTTCAAGAGTGAGCTGAGAGCTATATGCATTATGGGTACTAGGTATTCTTAAAGTTGTAAGCACACTTACACATATACATTGGAAAGCTGCACACAAAACTGCTATCATTACAGAATGATATGCAATTTGATTTTTTTTTTTGTTTTAGCTATCTCTTTATTGTGTGGTTCAATATTTTTGGTCCTTTCAACAGGTTCTACCTCAAAAGGTACCTGAATGTTATTGCCATAAAATATAAATTAATCCTTTTGTGAGGTAGACGTGCAGGAGTTACTCAGTGTTATTTACACTTTTCAAAAATAGTATATTGTTTGTGACCACGTTCTTCAAATGTTCTTCTAATTCTATTACAAACACAGCATGTTTTAGTATAGACTTTATGTCAACGATTGCCTTAATGCAATTAATTATTAGTTATTATATACCAGCGGTGTGAGTCTTGGCTCTAGATGATTGTCACTGTTGAAGGGACACCCCACCCTATGTGCAAAAATGGGTAAAAGGAGTTGTGGGTAGATGTATTAATACTTGCATCCATTTTCCTTTTCTAGAAGTTTTTGAGTATCTTAGGCATAGCTCAATGCTGTGCTTCTCCCACACAAGTGTCAGAGCAGCACATAATTCCAGGAATATTGTACACCCACGGCAGCTGCTGTAATTGCTCTCTCTCTCTCTCTCTCTCTCTCTCACGGTGCCTCTTCTGTTTAGGAAAATTCTACTTTAAATGTCACCAAACATTTACAATCCACTGATATATCCTACTACCATATCTAAGAAGCTGAAATCTGGAAGTTAATAGTTCTACTGTAACTGTATGTTTATGCAGTTATGACCTTAGGACTGGTTACAAAAATCTTTATCATGACTTCTACATAACTTTTATTGATGCTGTGTCAAGGAAGCAAACAATATAATGACAAATTCAATTTTTAACAAGGGTAAAATATCTGTACTTTATATCACTGCTACAGGCTAAACCACTTTCTTAAAAAATTAAGATGTATCAAATACTGTAATGTTAAAATGTTAAATGAGTTAACAGATATGAAACTTGCCTACCAGGTAATTGAGCTTAGTAGAGTTCCTTGGGAAGGCAAGGTATTATGCTCCACCAGCCTGTTCATTAAAGTCTGAGGGCATTACTGCTACGCTGATAAATAGCCAAGTCCAGACAGCCTGTGAACGATTATGAATGCAGGTGGTTTGTGACAATGACAGTCTCACACACATACTTATTCTAACAGTTCTCCTACCTTGATTCTTGCTGTAGACAACATAGCTGAGAAGCTTTTGACCACTTCAAAATATGGCCACCATTAGGAATGGAGGTAACTGGAATATGAGGGTGGGTCTTCCTATCACCAATACCATCCCCTCACATTTATACAGCCATGCAAAATGTGTTTGCTCTGTACAAGCTCTGCAGGAAGCTTTTAATCAAAAAGATGATAGGATGACTGAAACTCAAGGGGAATTCAGTTCATCCAAAGATTTTCCAGACTAGTAGAAAAATCAACCATACCTCTCAGCTTTCCAGAATTTCACAGAATGTCTGGAAATGTGCCTCATATCTTTGGTTTGTTACTAATAAAATATGATGTTTCATGGCAAATCACTGAGAACTGAAGTCTTTAAATAATGACAGGCATTCAACTTTCAGACTTCATATCTTTCAGATTAGGCATTCTAATGCAAAGCCCATTATTCTAGCAGCTTTCTATGTTTATACGAGCAATAGTTAAAATCTGTCCCTAAATTTGTCCATTTGCCCCACATTATTTTTGGCTTTATCCAGAAATATTGTGCTAAAAGGTTGAAAGGTATGAAATCACCATCTGGCTATCTAGTTGTGGTCGTTAATTTTCTATTAATGAAACTTTTATAACTGCTTTTCCAGTTTTTCATCATTCCTTTTCAATACTAAAATGCAGTACTAAAGACCATTTTATGACATCTTTAAGATGGTGGACATGTTCAGTCATACAACAACCCATCCATGCATTCATACTACAATAAGCATGTATATGAGGGTGTCACTTACTTGGAAAGCAAATAAAAGGAATAGCATGTGTTTTTTTAGAGAAAATTCCTAATTAATTGCATTTCTATACTGGAATGATTTGAAGCACCAAACTTCAATGCTGTTATGCCAGCAGACAAAAATAAAGAAATATTCTGGTACGACAGGCATATGTTCTCTTTTACAGGATGTTCAGCATATGGAGACATAATTGGCAAATGCACCACCTCACTCTATATTAATATAAAAGGATTTAAACCATTGTCTGGCAGTTAGTGAAAGTATTATGATTCTGAGATTTTAACAAGCTGCTTCATCTAGTCAGGTGTACAGAGTCTGATTCCTTTCACCTCCATTTACTCTTGTGTGACTCTTAGCAAATCAACTGACCAGACAGTGCTCCCAGATCACCATTGAAAAGGGAATTAGATAAAAATCAGTCAGCAACTCAATGTGCCAAAAAAACAAACAAAAGAATTTAAGGTGAAGGATTAGATGAGAAAGCAAGAAATGTGGAAAATGCTTAAATATAGTTGCAAGTATAGAAAACTCTTGCAACAACCTCATGTTGATCAGGATCAAATGCAGGAATGGTTATGGAGAGGTGGATTTAAACCACAAGAAAAGACGGTTAATATTGGTGGCCCAAGATAGTGGACTATGTACACGTTAGTTTACAAAGTCCATTGAACATGTAGGAGAAACAGACAAATGTAGGTTTTGCAAAACAGAATTGGAAACAGTCCCACATCTTGTTGCTGGTTGTGATATACTAATGGCAGAAGGACTGTATACTGAAAGGCATAATAATGTGGCAAGACTGTTGCATTGGGAATTGTGCAAGCATTATAATATTGAAATAACTGAAAAACATTGGAAACATGAGAGACAAAGCATTATAGAAAATTATGAAGTTTATATTACATGGGTTCACCCATTACCAACAGTTCAAAAATAGATGCAAGAAAACAAAATATAGTAGTCCATGAAAATAAGTCAAAAGTACCATTGGTCATTGAAATTGATACACACAGTGATTACAGTGTCTTACATACAGAGAGATGCAAAGTCATAATATACCAGGATTTACAGGTAGACATGAGGGCAATGTGGAAGAAGGGTACCCAGACAGTTCCAATAGTAGTAGGAGCAATGGGTCTTATAAAAATATTTTACAATTGTGCTTAGATATGTTACCAATACATATAACTCTGTACGAATTGCAGGAGTCATTATTAGGCACATGGTGGGTGCTGCAAAGAGCTAACATCAAAGATTGAAACAATACTAATTTCATGAACTTTAATCATGCTTTGACTTAGGAATGGGGATCTATTTCCTTCATGGTATTAGAAACCCAAAATACTTGGAGAAATTTAAAAAAGTGAGACGCTATAGTGACCCTCTGTGCACCCCTCTGAAGTTTGTGAGAAAAGTTAAAGAAATAACGACATTACTATCTCCAGCCCAACACAAAATATAGTGATCTCTGAGGTTTGGGAGGAATGTTAAATAAATAATGTCAATGGGGGAGGGGCTGCTATAATCATTAAGGTCTTTACTTCACAGATACAAGGTACTGGGTTTCATTCTGAGTTCCAGTTATTGGCTAGACTTCTAATAGTCTGCAGACTGAAAAACTAGTATTTGCTTATGAATGTCACCAGTGATGCACACAAGTACTGTGACCTTCTGTGTACACTCAGGGGCAGGATTGGTTTAGACTATGTGAGGTTCAGGGCAAAGACGATTACTAAGCTCATGTCAAACTCCACTTATACAGCCTTGGTGTGTGGGACCCACCATCCCCAAAAGTTCTTCAGATCTTTGTATTCTGTAATGCATTTATTCTTTATTTTTGAGAGATGACTGTTAAATTAAGCAAGTGACAACAGCATCAGTTATTTTCATCCAGAGAACACCCACCATGCAGTTATAGCCACTTTTATATGGTACAATTCAGATGCCTAATTGTGATAAAAGACTATGACGGTGT
Organism: Protopterus annectens; assembly: GCF_019279795.1. Lineage (NCBI taxonomy): Eukaryota > Metazoa > Chordata > Ceratodontiformes > Protopteridae > Protopterus > Protopterus annectens. Next base: position 366,229,581 of record NC_056726.1, on the reverse strand, counting down.
AATGTATTTCACTTTTGTTGTGAACAAACAGTAGTCGTACATTAAAATATTGCATGTTGCTTCACATAATCATATTAGTCCTGCAAATCCAAAATAATAAACAAACAGCAGCAGGCAGCTTGTCGTTTTCTTCCACAGAAGATAGACAAAACAATTATACCTATTCCTGTCTTCTAACTGTCCTGTTAAGTAGTCCATCTTAGATCTCACAAAAGCACACTAGTCCTTCAAAGCCAGACAGTGACTGCTTTAGCTGGGCAAAGACAAAAAGGTCAGTTACTTTCATCCAGCCAATACCCACCCAGCAGTTATAGCCATCTGATGGCTATGTAATGTTATTTCACCTCCACAGTCCACACACACAAGTTGCCACATATTAAAGTATTCCAATCCAAGCTGCTCCACACAAATCACAAAGCCAGAAAAACTATTGCCCAAGTATTTGTTTAATCACTACCAGCATTATTATAAAAACAGTAATAACACTTATCTCACCACACCAATTCCCTCATTCCAACTGACCACACAAATCAAAAAGTCAGAAATATTGCCCAAAATATCTGGCTGATCATTGCCAGCATTATTGTAAAAAACAGTAGTAAGACTTATGTCACACTGCATCATTCTCCTCATGCCAGTTGTCTACACCAATCACAAAGCTAGAAAAATTACCAAAAATTTGTAGTCCATCACTGCCAGGAGCATTATTATAAACGTAGTAATAACACTTATCTTGCCGACACTGCATCATTCATCTCATCTTTGTCCAGTCAGAAATGTACAGAATGTCCCTTGTTAAAACTCCTTCAGGTGACTTTGTGCCTATATTTCAACACTGCAAGGTTTGTACTCCAATGACCTTGCAACTTTTAAATTAATGTAATGATGTGACTTGACCTGAACGTTAAGCCAACTGAACTGCCACTCTCCCGGAGTGCCTTATGTACCATGGTTGCTTTTTCTTTCAAGGAGGGTCAATTTATGTATTTATTTTATGAAACATTGCTCTGAAAAATAAATAAATAGGGAAGTTAGTGCCCTACAAGCATGGTGCCCTAGGCAGTCACGTAGTTCACCTCTATGTAATGCCAGCGCTGCCTTCTTGCTGAAATATATAATGCAGTCTTAAGTAACATTCCTTTGCCTAATGCATTATGGATGATGGGGAAAAATTGTTTTTCTCTACTGTTGGTTTAGTACAAATTCAATGAATCTAAACTCGCCAGTTTCCTCTGCTTGAATGTAAACTTCTTGAGTGCATTTCCCATAAGAAATCACTGCCAGCACAGTTACTGTTCATGAATTGGCAGCAATTCCAACTTTTGGGGTTTTCTTTTTTCTTTGTTGTTATACAACCATGGAGCAAATATATCTAAATAATGAGAGTGATGGAAAAGAAACCTCCACACGGAGTTGCAAGGTTGCTTGCCCTCTACCAAAACTGTTTTTGAATATGTTTTTCAAACGTTAGCTTTGACTAATTTGCTTCAATCAGTTGAAGTTTTAATGAATTAAAACTCAAGTGAGATGTAGGTGAAGAAAAAGCGTAGATGCCTTCAGAGACAGTGGGACATATGGAAGGGGGGATAAGTGGAAGAGATTAAGGAAGACAAGTAGAATATTGAATGCATTAAAATAATAATAATACTACACTTCTTCTTCTCCTGACAAACAAAATAATACTTGCTGCTTGCATTATGTAAAAAAAATGAATGTCCTTTAGACACAGATACCATACCTGTAGAGATTGAAAAGAATCTCAATGAGCTCTACAATGCATCTGTTAATAATATGCCTTTGCCAGTACTAATGACCAATGTGTTAACTGTAGTTCTATGCAAGGTTAATAAAGATAGATTAAAACGATGTAACTACAGTCTCAGCCCATTAATGTAAATCAGTTGGAAAAATCTTACTATTGTTCATAAGTATATTTTTGGCTCTTTTTAACTGTTCAGAGTTGAAGAAAACAATAAACTGAATTCAGTTCAGAATACAGTTTGAATAAATTGCATTTATTTAAACTGTATTTGCTTTAATATTGCTACACACTCAAGTGTGCTAGCTTGCACTGCACTTGAATTGTTTTTAGTGCTGTTTTAGCTGCTTTTCTGTAAAAAAAAAAAGATTCTAAGCTTGTTTCTCACCTTTCCTGTAACTGGTCTAGTCCAGATACAGATTTGCTGTATCCAAGACTGTAAGCTTCTGAGCCCCTCAAGCCTTTCTCTATTGGAGGAAAGCTTTCTAGCTTGTCAGTGGGAGTGGTAAGTACTAGGTAGCCAATCTACCACATGAGGAGTGGTTTCTGGCCCAGAAATTGTAGTTTATTGGCCATTTGGGCAGTTTTTCCATCTCTTTCAACTTTCTGGTTTAAAAGTCCACATCTGTGCTTGTTTCCCATCTTTCCTGTAACTAGTCTAGTCCAGATACATATTTGCTGTATCCAGGACTGTTTGTAAGCTTCTGAGCGGTGTCAAAGTCTGCTCTTAGATTTTTCCCTTAGATCTGCTAGTTCTCTCCTCTCCTGCACTTTTACTAGCTTATTAGTCTAGCACTTTACCAGACTTCTTGTAGCAATTATTGTAGCACACAAAAGTGCTACCAGCACTAAACTTTCTACAAGGAAACAGCTCCAGTACTTATTATTAATGCCCACCACTCCGGGCATGTCTAAAGGTCAGTTCCCCGTGCTGTCTCCTATTAACCTGGTGAACGTGGGCATCCTGAGGCAATGTAGCAACTGCCTCATATACACTGATAACCCTCTCCTCTTACCTCCCAACACTCAGACTTGTGACAGATGCACTTATATATCCAAACTGGAAGCCATGCACTCTCCAGCCAAGACAGGAATACCTGGTCAAAAGGAGAAGGTCAACACTTGCACCACATCACATAGAACACATAGCCCTCCAGAACACACACTAGCACTGCTGTCACATAAAAACACAAATCACACACCCACCTTCATGGAGGCTCTCAATAAAAATCTACCCAAACAGCAGAGACCTCCAAGGCAGAAACGTACTCAACCACCACAACACAACACTAATTACGAGACACATAAGACTCCTAAACAGTGTGCCACTCAACCAAAATCCCTAAGGCAAAACAGCATGCTCAACACACTAGTCATAGGTGACTCGATAGTGAGGCACACTGATGTCCCACTCATTAGTGAATAAGGAGAAAGTAACAGTCAGCTGCCTGTCAGGTGCCAGGATCCACCACGTAAGGCATGCAGTCAGGTCCCTCAACAACAAGTACAAATACGACTCTGGCATTGTACATGTAGATGTGAATGACCTGAGACATACTTCCCTGGACCACATGAAAAGAGACATGAAGGAGCTCTAGGATTATGTAGCCCAGGCAGGTATGACCCTAGCCCTGAGCAGCATCCTACCATCACCCAGAATGATACCACAGTAGAAGCAGAAAATGATTGATTTCAAGAATTGGCTAAGTTTCTGGTGTCATTCTAAGGGGATCCAGTATCTGTCTGCCTGGGATGACATGATTAACAGACCTCAATGCTTTGCCAGGAATTCCCTGCATCTGTCACCCCTTTGCTTCCAGATACTGGCCAAGGCTCTTGCCACCCCTATAGTGCCCTTTTTAGGTGGTGTTCCTAAGACCAAATTACCACCATAACAGCAACAAACAAATGCAATCTGAGGGTCATGCTGCTCAATGCTAGAATTCTAAATCTCAAAATGCACTCGCCCGAAGCACTCCTTAAAATGGAGAACATCGACATTTGTGCTGTAACAGAGACCTGGTTCAAGGCAGCAGAAAGTACCCTTGCACTACCAGGCTATAACTCATTCCATACCTTTCAGCCCCAGAACTTGGACTGAAGCTTCAAAGGGGGTGCTGTTTCCAAATTCATAAAGGATGTGCACACCTCCAGACTGGTAGCCCAACATAATGCATCAGAGATACTTCAGGTGCAGCTAACATTGGGTAAGACAGTGATTCAGGTCGTAGCCTGCTATAGGTCCCCAACCATGTCCCAAGACTCACACTCCACGTTCCTAAGCACCCTGGAGAATATTAGGGTCCAACCTAACACTCTCATACTGGGTGACTTCAACTACCCCTCCATTAACTTAGAAAACTACTCATGTGCCAATATACTTGCCAAACATTTCATGAAATTCATTAATTCCAATGGCCTGGAATAGCTCGTTCTTACCCCCACTAGAGGTAGCAACATCCTTGACCTGGTCACTAGTAACATGGGCGACCATTTCTCTACACAAATAGTCAACTCCTCCTTGGTTATATCCGACCATAAACTAATCACCCTGGAAATCCGAAATCCACATACCTCCCACCCCCACCCCCACCCCATCCAACAAAGGCAACCACCATGAAAAACTTCTCCAAAGCTAACTTTGGGCTCCTAAACATAGAGGTGGCTAACTTCACAGCACCCATGCAAATGGAAAAAATATTGCATGACCACCAAATCGTACACCAATGTACTGTACAAACATGTACACAAATGCATGGATCTCCCCATACCCAATAGAACCAAGACGTTCTTCTCCAAAAAAAAGAAAAAGAGGAAGCCAATCTGGTGGTCCCCTGCCATAAACAAACTCTACAACAGAAGGAGGAAACTGATGCTGAATAAGGTGAAGTCCCAAGACTGGAAAAAAACCCTTATCAGCCTCAACAAAAAGTTAAAATCCCTCATCAAATCCTCTAAAGTTAGCTATGAAAACAGAATTGCAACAGATAGTAAAGACACCCACAAGGCCTTCTATAGTTATGTCAAGAATCTCCACGGCAATACCCAGATTTGCTCTGAGCTACTGCACAATGGTACCTCCTATACTGAGCCAACAGATATTGCCAATAAACTGGCCCAATGATTCAGTGCCACCTTTACCCCTCTCCCTCCCAAAGGACCAATCACAATACCAGCAGACTGCCAGGTACCCAGTATTACTGCTGCACAGGTTAAAACAGCACTGTCCAAGGCCAAGAATACAGCTTCTATGGGACCTGACAATATCCCTGACTTGGTTCTACATGAACTACAGAGTGAACTGGCACCTCACCTGTGTATCCTGTTCACTCACAGCCTCACCTCAGGCTTTGTCCCTACCGAATGGTGCACTACTGCTACAGTCATCCCTCTCCACAAAGGAGGAGTGACTACAGACCCTGGGAACTATTGCTCCATTAGCCTGATGAGTCTGATATGCAAAACTATGGAACGCATCATCATGGACCTAATAAACAAGGATATAGGGAATCTCCAAACTCTGGATCCCACACAGTTTGGTTTTGTGAAGAGTAGACCATGCCTGCTCAACTTGGTTGACTTCTTTGAGTCAGTCACCAGAGCTGTGGATAAAGGCAAGGTGGTTTATACAGCCTATCTTGATCTGACCAAGGCCTTTGATACCATTCCCCACTCAGGAATCATAGAAAAACTCACTAAGCTAGGCATTAACCCCTATATCACTAGGTGGGTTGCAAACTGGGTCACAGATAGAACCCACAGTGTGAAAGTAGCTGACTCCAAGTCAGACTGCCGACCAGTCACGAGTGGAGTCCCACAGCGTTCAGTCCTGGGTCCTCTCCTGTTTGGTATCTACTTCTCTGAAGTCCAGGCCAACACAAAGGGACTCTGGCTGACAAAGTTTGCAGATGATTGCAAGTTGGGAGCTATTATTAACTCCCCAAGTAATGTTGACATCCTACAGAAAGGCCTCACTGAGTCCAACAGTTGGTGTCAGAACCATGGCTTTAAGCTCAATGCCAAAAAATGTGTCATCATCCCCTTTGGGAAAAACCCGGTTCCCATAAATTACCACATCGATGGTAGTCCACTGAACAAAGAAGGAGTTATAAGAGATCTGGGAACACAGGTTGACACCAACCTCTCTTTTGACCACCACATTGCCACTGTGGTCAAAAAGTCCTTCTATGTGGTACATCTCATTACTAAGGGTTTTGCATCCAGGAAGAAAGAGGTCATTGTCTCCCTCTACTCTTCCCTCGTTAGGCCAATCATTGAGTATAATGCCCCATTTGGCATGTACCTCAGTAAACACCTGCAACAACTGGAAAGGCTGCAAAAGTATCTCACAAAGAGGATCCTAGGCCTTAAACACTTGTCCTATATGGACAGACTCAAAAAACTCCAACTATTCTCTCTCTCATATCGCCTACTTAGAGGCGATCTCTGCTTGACTTACAAAGCCATGTCTGACCCAGCTCTGTTAAAATACTACATCTAAAGAAATCCCAATCTCTCAGCACCACACATTCCAGAGACCTCAACCTCATTACCACAATCAACAGAACATGCTGGAGGGACAGGTTCATAACCCAGAAACTGTCCATGCTATGGAATAGACTTCCCATGCATGTCAAACAGAGCACCTCACTGGCCCTCTTCAAGAGAAATCTTGATGAGCGAATGGGAAATAGAAAATTCACCCCGGGGATCACTCCAGTGGCTCTACTCAACAGAGGCACTGGGAACTAAGGTCGGGTGGCACGATGCCAGGGTAATCCTATGGGCTAGGCTTGTAAAGGCTCCAGGGCCATTAGCTTAGTACACACCTATGAACCTATGTTCTGGTTCACCAAATGAAATCACTAATAATATACATAATTAATCTAATTCATCTAAGTAAGGTAGGTATTACTCCAGTAAAGTCATGGAAGGAAAATTTCAAATCCTTCCATATAGAAACACAAATTACTATTCAGGTCAGGGGGAGATAGATAGGAATGTTATAGGAAACAGCTTTTATAAATACTTTGCATTTGAAGTGTGGAACTTCCTTTTCAGAGTACTAGGCACATAGTTTTTTTTCCCCAAACTTCCAAAATCAGGTTTAAAATTATACAGTCATCCAACAGCACAGTTACTGATAATAATGTTTCAGTATCTTTTCCTGCAAATAAAAAGGTAGAAATTTACCCTCTCGATGATGTGTTTGCAGTTCACTCATTAATCAGGTACCTTGGTGCAAAATAGAACATTCAAAGAGTTTTGCCCTGTTAAAGCAGTGCAAATTCACTAACATATACAAATGATATGCTTCCTGTGTCTTCATAGTGTAACCACTTCAGTAATTGCAGAAATAGTAATGAAATTCATTTCTATGTCAGAGCTATGCATTAACTTCAATAAATGCATATTCATGCGTCTTACTGGTCAATCTTTGGTGCATTGTTCACAAAAGTCAGATTTCAGTTATTCATACAAGATTATATATCTCAACATACAAATAAACAGGAGCTGATATTCTCAGCACACTACAATCCAGCAATGGCAATTTAATGGTCTGAATTACAAAGATGGAAAATGTTGCAGGTATGCTTGCAATAAAAAGTTGCAATCATCCAGATTATGCTACTCCTTCAGATTTCTGCTCTTATATGATAACATTATTTATTTCAAAGACTTTTTCTTGAAGCATTTAATTCCAACAGAATGACTGCAGAAGCCGATGGAATTACTGCAAACATCAGATAGGCAAAATAAAAATGTATGCCACTAGTACCATATCAGGACCATAGTTGGTTTTAGGCCCCAACAAACTCTGTTGTCACAGGTGCCTTCTGTGGGGGGTGGCTACTAAAATACGGTATAATACTTTAATATTTTCTTAAAATAAATTAGTCAAAGTAAGAAAATTGTGTACAGTATCCATGTAGTTAATATGTCAAGTAGGTTCTAGTAATGATTCTAATAATATGAATATGACCAACACTGCTTTGGTCTTTTTTAAATTCAAACATCCATTGGGTCATACTGAACTGTAAGCTACTGAAATGCAGGACTTAGAATATTGATAGCATTCAATATCTGTTGTTCTTTCATATTTGAATTTTTGTTGACATAAGGGGTAATGATACATAATTGTGTATATTGACTCTATACCAACTGTTGTCATGCTTATTAACAGACCTTCTCTGAAACTCTGATGTTATAACTCTCTGTACTACTAAAATGACTATGTAACAGTTTTAGTAATTATCTCTAAGGCTCGGCTTTATATTTATAATGTACAGGCCCCTTTATGAAACTTAAGGTTTTACTTTTTTAATGATTGTAGTGGTGGTCACGTGATTACTCTAAGTAAACTAGAATGCTATTAGCATCCTACAGGACTGAGTTATAGCTTTTAATTGATTCTATATGTTTAAATTCTCTTTATTTTTTTCTGCAAGATTTTTCTCTTTGTTCCTTTATGTAATACTGACAGTGTTTCCATAAGTATATCTCATTGTAACATAGCTCCCATACGAATTGCATAGAGTATTTAAGTTTCCTAATTGTATTTGTATGTATATGTCTCTATTTTACTGCAAGGCTTGGTTGTTATTTTTACTTAAATGCTGTTAAGAGTTTACATAAGTATAATGCATTATGTCATAGCTGCCATAAGAGGTGCTTAGAGTAAGTGAGGAGAGGTTTTTGTTTAAATAGAGCTTTACTAGTGTATCAGCAAATATATTCATTCTGTACATTTTCTTTACAGTACACTAACTCTAGCAACTACCCCTGAAATATCCAGTATTTTAGCTCTAATTTCTTTTAACCGCACTCGTTGAACCCACTCAAGCGACCGGGAACTATAAAGTGCCGGAAGAAAAAAACTTACAGCATCAAAAAATCAATGTAGGTCACAGTCTCGACTCCGCTTAGTTAACTGGCTTGTTATTAGGGCATTTGGAGAGTGCACCACCAGGGACGATATCAAGCAGTTTCTGTTTTATTTACCCCCCTCAAAATCTGATAAATAAGCTCTGGGTGTATTTGTCTTCCCTTAGTTGTTGTTGGGTAAAATAGTAAGTTTAATTAACTATAGCTGTAGTTTTTCTCCTTATAGCTGTTGCTAATGTATAATTCTAAGAAAAACATAATTACTCTATAGCTGTTTTGTGATTACTGCAGTCTGTTACGATTTCCCCAGAGTGTTGTTTGCAAATAAGTAAAATCTACTTGCTTTAAAAATAAAACTCACCACAGGACTACAGTTCCTACCTACCTTCAATGCAGACCATTTTGTTGATTTTTTTTCTGGTCACAAGTACACTGACTGGCTCTACCCACTCCATTCGGCCTTGCTTCACTTGGGCTCTCTCCGCTCCCCTACCCCCATTTCCCATCCACCCACATAGCCACTCCCCTGAAGTAAAGCCATCCTATCTCCTATCACAGCTAAGATAAATCCAAATTTATATCATTCCAATTATCAAATTAAACTGCATTGTACTAACACCAATATATCACACTCCACTTGCTTAACTACCTTCTACTTTACATCTTTTAGTCTAATAAGTCATAACTGGACAAAAGAATAGTTTTAAATCCCCCATATATCAAAACTCAATTACAACTAACAATTATTCCTATCCACCCATAACATTATTACTTTAACTTAAGACATTTCTAAAACATTAGCAGTAAGCAATATGATAACTTTATACCTATTAATCCTGCTATTACTATTATAGCTCACATAACCTTTTACCATACAGAACTCAACAACATACAATCTATGTATACTACCCCCTTCCCATATCCATTACAATTAAAATGTACAAATTTAATAATAGCACCAACTATCTATAATCCCATAAACATAAACCATGCACCATTTATCTTACACAACAATCTTACCCTAACGTTACATAGAAATACAATATGTTTATATCAAATACTTAAAATGTATAGTTCACATTGCTTTGCAGCTCATACATTGTGGGGACATTCACCCCAACCCTGCCCACCAAACAAATCCAACCCATCTAGATCTTCACACCTCAACCCATACCCAATAACTATTAATTCTCCCCAGAAAAGGTATGGCCTTACGACTACTTAATATAAATCTCAGGAGCATCGTGAACAAAATTCAAGAATTGCATGCCACCCTTGCTTTATATTCTCCCGATATAGCTCTTATAACAGAAACATGGCTAAAAACAGACATCTCTAACAAAGAAATACTTTCCCCAGGATACAATATACATAGGCTAGATAGACAACAGAAAATAGGTGATGGTATTGCCTTTCTATACAAAAACAATCTCAATTTAGAAACTCTAGACCTAATCATCCCAAACGTTAACAACACCAAAATACTGTTTACTTAACTAACAATTAATCCAAATAAACATCTGAACATAGTGGGAGCCTACATCCCACCTGGGAAAAGTCTGACTACTCTAGAACACATCCTAAATTGGACAGCAACATATCTCACTCAGGAAACAGTTATAATGGGTGACTTAAATGTGAACTGGCTCTACTGCAACTCTCAAAATCCCTCTGACCACATTAATCCACATGGTTTCTCACAAACAATCCAAACTTGTACTAGAGTAGATAAAACATCAAATAAACATTCAGTCCTAGACTGGATCCTTACAAACAAGCCAAATTTATCCCTACTCTCTGGCTGTCTCCCAGAGAGCCTCAGTGACCATATTCCAACTTACATTCTCTGACACTGAATAAACCCACATAAACTTACCACCTGCCACCAAACCTGAAATAAGAAAAAATCTATCACCCAAGACTAAAATCCAGTCATGCCCCCTGGCCAACCAAAGAAACAAGATCTCTGTAAAACACTAGAGATACGACCTGGAAGAAATGGCTCAATAACAAACTACAACTAACAAACAAGCATATCTAGAACTACAAAATAAAGCTAAAAACATTAGACAGGACAAAATAAATTACTAGAGCAATGTCCAATCAGAAAAATCAGAGAAACCCACAAAACTTCTGGGCTGCCATCAAAAAAATCCTACAGCCAGGACAAACTAATACTACCTCCCCAACACTTACCAGTCCTAAAGACAACATAGCCTCACAATTTAACAGACACTTCACTGAATCCATTCTAGCCCTCACAAACAATAATAGTTCTTTCCCTACCCAGACTCACATAGTACCCCGCTACATCCCAATAACTTCTCTTTCCAACCTGTCCCAATAAACACCATAGTTAAATATCTCAAAAGACTTAAACCTGCTACACTTGCTGTGAACTATCTATCTGCTGAATATCTAAAAATTGCTGCAGAAGCAATATCCTGTCCGGTATCCATATTAATAAATCGATCCATATCAGAACAACAAGTCCCTAAAATCTGGAAAGTATCACACATTATCCCACTACATAAAGGTGGAAACTCGACAGAATTATCAGATTACCGGCCAAGAGCTATACTATCACCATTATCAAAAATACTTGAGAGGTGCATCCATTCACAAATCTTGAACTATTTAATAACCAACAATCTTCTAACACTCAGCATGGTTTCTATCCTAATCATAGTACTACCACCACCCTCGTTAATTTTACTAACATTATTAACCACCATCACAATCATGGCAATTTAGTTTCCTCCCTCTTTCTTGATCTGTCCAAAGCTTTTGATACAGTCTCCCATTCTAAACTCTTAACTACAGTCTTGAAACTTAAACTTAGCCATTCTACTCTTACATGGTTCCAGCAATATCTAACTGGATGCCAGCAAGCTGTAAAATGGCAACAAAATCTCTCTTCACTACTGCCTGTAACCTCAGGAGTACCACAGGGATCTATTCTGGATCCTCTCCTTTTTATCATCTTTACTAACAATCTTCATACTACCACCCCATTTGGGTCCGTAATTCAATATGCGGATGATTCCACCCTAATTTGTGCAGCCCCAACACTACAAAAACTCAAAAAAACTCACCTAGCAATCATTTAATGTTGCGGAATCTTGGCTAAACAATGCACAACTTGTACTTAATCTTACCAAAACAAAACTCATGCTCTTCTATCCAACTACAGCTGCAGACACCCACCCACCATTCAATATCTCATCATTAAACCATACAACTATTTCTCCAGTTTCCCAAACAAAATTACTTAGAGTGGTCATTGACCATAATATAAAATTCGACATACACATATCACAGACCATAAAAAATTCATAAAAAACTAGGAACGCTGTACAGAAATTGACACTTTCTAAATAAATATTCAAAGGCCACTATAGCAAGAACCCATCTTATCTCTATGCCTTACCAATTCTTCTAGTTCTAAGAAACATTAAGAGCTCTGACCTAGCAAAACTCGAAACTTGCTATAATAAAATTGCACCATTTGCCACAGTAACAAATTTCAGATCCCATCATTGTTTGGCTTTAAAATAAATTTCTTGACTCGAACTACCAAATCTACTTGCTCATAACTAACTCACCTTCTCCAATCAAATACTAAATCAGCCAGAAGAAATATGAGTACTTCAAAATTGGGTCTATATTATACCATCGAAGTCTTATAACTTTGAATGTTATAATATCGCACCCATTTGAGAGAAACATCAGAAAACTGAACAGTCAGAATAGCAAATTTTTTCCTTGGGAAAAAATTTGCTGTTCCAACAAACATACACAGAACACAAGCACACCAAAATAAATAATCCACACACATACACTTCACAAAACCCTACACTATACCATACATACACCACTAGCTATCCACTTGCCTTAACCCAACCCTAACCCTAAGGTCCCTAACTATCGCACACTCACCTTACCCGCTCCCTAACCCTAAAGTCCCTATCGCACACTCACCTTACCCGCTACCTAACCCTAAGGTCCCTATCGCACACTCCCCTTCGTTCACACACTTACCTTAACCCGGTCCATAACCTTCGCTCCACAGTTGAGGAAATAGCGAAGCTGCAAAAACGGCCCACCAAATACTTTCCCTAGGAAAGTATTCGGTGTTCTGCAGCTTCGCTATTTCCAACGCTCACTCTAATGGGTTCGATATTATAACATTCGAAGTTGTAAAACTTCGATGTTATAATATAGACCCTTCAAAATCTAGTAATGCACTGCTCCAATAACAGGGTATTGTGTTCTATTAACAAATCTTTCCTAAATATATCCAAACCTAACAATGCAGCTGGAATTTCCCTTTACTCCATCTGCATAGCCAAAACTTGGAATTCCCTGCCATTAAATATCAGAACAACTACTAACACTTCCAATTAAAAAAAAAAAAACTTCCCAAATCACACCTATAAGAATCAGGGACCTGGTCTTGCATAAACTCTTGTTAGGAAATAGATGTCTTATGGCAGTTAAAGGAACACAACCTGTTATTTTTGTATTTGAATAGTATACCCCTACTAGGCATATATATATACTTAACTTGCTTGTTTTCTACCTACAGTCACAGTACTGCTATTCTTTGTATCCTATGTAGACTATATGATTGTATCAGTGAAATGTGTAACATGTATTTTCATTCTGTATTTGTATCTGTACATTGTATATGTATGTTACGGTTATTTATAAATGTGGTGTTTTTCTCCCTGGGCCTTCACTGAAAAAGGACATTTTGTCCAGTCAGATTTTCCCAGTAAACAAATGCAAAATAAATAAATAAAATACTGAAAAATGAATTCAGATTCACACAGTGCAAACTGTACTATGTGAGTAACTGTTAAGATCAGAGTGTCATTATTTCACTAAATCCAAATAATTCCCCCCTTCCAGTTCAGTTAGCCCTCATAAGAGGGTATTCGCTCACCTAAAACTGATGTGCACATCTGAATGTCTAAATTATTATGTTGGTGGTGGTGGCCCTGCTTCCTTTAATAAAGTTGCGAAGCCTTGGCTCTCTTAATTTTGCTTTGGCCCTGATTTCAGCTAATCCTGCTAAGATACCATAGTTTTCTGAACCTTTCTAGCATCTGCTTTTTCTTTTCTTTTTTATTTATTAAATAACCAAAGAAGCCACTAAATGCAACTGTTTCTTTTCAAGAGCAACAAAGGAACAGTGCTTGGATACGTGATTTAGTCATGCAGTTTACAAGTGGAGATTGACTGACACAAACCCAGGACTATGGTATGAACCTCATTAAACGTTTATAACCTTAGCCCACTGTGCTGACCAGCCTTCTGAGTTCTTTATTCTGACTCTTAGTTTCATGAAGCAGTTATTTTGAGTTCCCCTGTTCCTGTTAACTTTGTTGGAGCTCTCCTGTTTCAGTTTTTCCTTCCAACACTCTAGTTTCATTAGTCTCATTTGCATTCCTTATTTTTGGAAATTATTTTACCCTACTGCTCTATCATTGCTGCTGTAATCTCCTCATTTCCTTCAGTCATGTTGGGGGGGGGACTGAATGTGTTAACACTGCAAAGCACTTTAAATGAGTTAATTCTGTTAATTATACTAGGTGTCTCTGACCCTCTTAATTCTGCTACAGGCTGACACAACTGTGCAAGCTGATTTAGGAACTCATTATTACGAAGCATCATCTAAGCATCTGTCCTAGCCAGAAACAACAGCTTTTATTTAGTCAGTTGTTTACTTGTACCTAGCATATTATATGTCTTTTTTGTGTGTTTGAATAAGAATGATAGTGATTTTTCTTGATGTACTGTACTGCTCTGAAACAGTTTATTCATTCTGAAAGCTGCAATGAGATTTCATCATTCCCTATTGCATTAAAAGTGTCAGTTTATATTTACATTATGTATGTTATCATGTAATATCATAATATGGCTCATGAGAAGACAACATTTGGAGAAAGGGCTAATGCACTTCATGTCTGTTGTTTATTTATTTTTCAGTAATGTCGATACTAATATATTATATTCTGTTCATGCACTGTAATTGCAGCTTATGAATAATATCAAAATGGTGCGTGCGGTATGGTGCATGCTTATGCGGAGTATACATTTAATATTCTGTTCATGGACTGTAATTGCAGCTTATGAATAGTATCAATATGGCACGTGCAGTTTGGTGCATGCTTATACGGAGTATACATTTAAATAGGAAACAGAATGCTGAGTTCCAGTTTGTTAAACTTTTGCTTACCGTGTGCATGCATTAGCGGTTTATGGTTATGGTGAGCTGGCCAAGCAGAAATGGAAGGTATGATATGTAACAGGTAATGGTGTGAAAAACACTTTGAACAGACCTAACTGGAGGTAGAAGAAGAAGAAGAGCAGATGCTAATAAAAACGATGGGATACTGGATTAGGAAAACATTTAGAAAAGGATGATTGTGACTGGAGTTTTGGGGCAACTGTATAATTGTATTCTGTCAGCAGAGTCCTTACCCGAGCCACCACAAAGTGGTAACTTACTGGATGCCCCCAATATGTTAACATCAGCCCTGATTAAAATTTAACTTACTAAACCCTTCTGATGAATTTATTACCACATGTGCAGCTGTTACCCACTGCTTCATACCTCCTGGGAAGGGTGGGTTTAAAGCACCATATTTCGGCTTCCCCTTCCAGTCTGAGCAGTTGAGTGGTGGTACAGCATTTCTTCAGTCTTACAGCGTGTTGCAGCAATTAGCTGTTATGGATTTATGGGAGCACCTTTACTGCATACGTACAAAAGAAATAAAGAGCAGACGCCTCCCCTTTGATTAGCAGTTCTATATGGAAATATCCTAGACAAGCAATTGGAAAGATGTCTGCGATGCTGTGTGATGGTAAGCAAGAGGGATTCATACTGTTGGAAACATTTATAACAGTGGCGGATTTAGGCATGGGCGCAGGGGCGCGCGCCACCTCCTTTTCTCCATACTAGTAAGTTACGTTTTTTTTTTTTATGACATGCATAATATATATCTAATACTGAGTCACTGTTCCTAGTAATATTTAA
Organism: Protopterus annectens; assembly: GCF_019279795.1. Classification (NCBI taxonomy): domain Eukaryota; kingdom Metazoa; phylum Chordata; order Ceratodontiformes; family Protopteridae; genus Protopterus; species Protopterus annectens. Next base: position 366,213,892 of record NC_056726.1, on the reverse strand, counting down.
TTCTCTCCACACAATAGTGCAGCTGACTACAGTATCGTTTACTAAAGACTTGAACAACTGTTTACCAAAACGCGCCTAACTCAAATACATTGGAGAAGCGATTGGAGGTTTGAAGAGTCAGGTGATTTAATCTCCTCAATAATTGCTCCTCCAAATAATTCTCCATTGTATTTGAGTTAGGAGCGTTTTGGTAAACAGTTGTTCAAGTCTTTAGTAAACGATACTCTAGTCAGCTGCACTATTAAGTGACTCGAACTCCAGCAAACTCCCTTCAGCAAGTGAGTCTCTCAGAGAAGTATTTTTTTTATTATTTTTAGTTAGTTTGATATTAAATTAAAAAATTAAAAAGACTTGTCAGGTACTAGTTTAAAGTGTTCCGGAAATGTAATGTGTGTTTAGTGCCTACATTTAAAGTGGTGCTTTTACATGAAGTGGTGTTTTTTGTAATGTCTGTGTTTTAGTATTTGTTTAGTTTAGCGTAGATAAGTGGCTTGTGTGTGTTCCGGTGTAAAGCTTAATGCCATTTTGTAGCTGGTTAAATGTATTAATTTATAATTGATTAAGTTAAGCATGTTAGTTGAACAGTATAAAATTTATATATTATATATTTATATATTATAATGTTTAAATATTATTTAATTTAAAGTATTATAATTATAATTATAATAAATTTGAATTCCATAGATTAAATTTGGCCCAAGATTAGTTTTACTAACTTATTATCATGGCGCCATAATGGCACTGTAGACGCCGTTAAAATGGCGCCATGATCTGCAGTTTCCCCCATGTGCAGGACTGCTCATTGAGTCACAGCGTAAGAAGGCTGAAACAGCGAATGTTGTCTTTATTTGCTTGAATTTGGCAGTAAATAGACTTAAAAACAGAAAAAAATCACTGGGTATTGATAAAACGCTTGATGGTTTTTTAAGGATCGTTTTCAAAATTTTGTATTGCTTATAATACAATATGTTTAAGGAATCACACAGTGGAAAATCTAGCTTTGCTGTATTTTTCTTTTGATTTTTGTGAAATTTTATTAGAGGTGGAGGTAACCAATTCCACCCTTAAAACGTTTACTGTGGAGCTAGATAAAGCAACTATTTGTTTTTCTGCCTTGTTAGGAGTGAATTAAACACGTTATTTACAGTACTGTTTCAGCATTATGGATGGCATTGTTTTCTGCATTAAAAATGACATTGTTAAGTATATTATGCTTGGCGTTGCTAGTCTCAAAGTTTAGGGCATCATTTATTTCAAAGTTCCGAGCATTATTTCTCAGTGTTCTCTATATTTGCAGTATTTACCTTATTCACATTTTTGTTCTGAGCGGCACAGCTTGGTAATACATTGCTGTCTACTATGTTATCGGCGGCAGGGTTTTTTCTTTGTCTGCGACCTTGTTTTTAAAATTAGATGCTGCTCTGTACATTCATTGAGTTAACTTCAGTTAAATTCTGAACAGCACAGTTAGATGAAATAGCCTGGTTATACGAGTTAGCCGTGTTGGAAAAAACAGTATTGTTAGAAAAATCCACATTGTTAGAAAAAACAGCATTGTAAGAAACAGCATTGTCTGCAATGTCACAAGTTGCAGGGTATCTGGCTCTATCTGCGGGTTTGTTAAATGCGTTAGTTGCTACATATTTTAGTGCATTACTTTTGGTAACATTGCAAGCATAATTATAGACACAGTAAGCAGTGGTATTTTTATCTGAAAAGTCAGTATTGAGACTAAAAAAGTTTTGGGGCCCGTTACCTCTCTCGTTTGGCTGTCTGCTGCTGTCGGTAAGGATGCCTGTTTCATGGGGAAAGCTGCATTGGTGGGATTCTCTGTGTGGAGAATTGGTGTGGCTCTGTTTAAGGAGCTGCTGTCCCATATTGTCTCCCGTGATTGGGGATCCTGTTGCGCTGCCGCTGTTTGGCCGCAAAGTTGGTTGCAGGGGCAGTTCTCAAATCTGGTATGTCCTGAGTTAGGTAGGAGGTAGAGATTTAGGGGAGAGTGCCTTTGAGGTCTCCCTGGAGGTCGAGCCAGTTGTCTGTTTTTTTGCTGTGGCAAATGTGCCTTAGGTTGAGTTTCCTGCAATAAAGTTTAAAGTTGAGCATTACCTCCCTGATGTTCCCTCATTATGCGGGGATGAAGTTAAAGCCCTTTCTTAGCAGGTTGTTCACTGCTTCTCCTAGGGGGATATTTGTGAAGTTATACATAGTTTGTTCAGTTCATGCATGCCCTTGTGCAGTTTGCAGAGTTGCGGTGCTTAAAACGTTTGGTTCCATATTCTCTGGGAGGATCTTGTGGACTTGGTCACCATGGTTCTGCAGTTCTCTCTGCCTCGCCCTGCCTCTGCCCTGTGATATTGTCTCCTGTGTGGGTTGGGCATGCACAATTTCTATACTCAGTATATGCTATATACCTCACACCACGCGAATCGCTAAAGTACGCCACTTAAACACAGCAGGAAAAAGAAACACTCGGTATCAAACCCTCCCTTTAACTTTCATATAAAGCATCATAATGGACGTTTCCGCCCACTTACAGGCCAATGAATAAAAGTAGAACAGTTTACCTGTCATTAAAAAAGTGTATAGTTACAGTAAATTAGGGCTGTGAATTTTAACCTCTTTATTATGCATCTTCCTTAACCCTTGCTACAGGAATGCTGGTCATTACTTATAATTACAGCTGTGAGTTAGCAGTGTTGTCTCTCACTCAGCTGTCCAGAACTTTGCAGAATGCCCAGATTTTTTATACTTGTACTTTTGGTCTAGTCCTGCATTTGTGTTTTTTTTGAATCACTGAGGATTGAAATCACTAAATTACAAATTTAGAAAATGCGTCTTAATGTGAAATGCTGTTTTTTAGCTGTTTTTTAAGTTTAAAATGGATCCTTCATTTTAGCAGTTTGACCCCGGTCCCCCAACACAACCCCCATTATTTTTGGCTTTGCTACGTTGCTGAACAACTTTAGCAACATTATTAAAACAATCTACCACTCAGACAGCCAGACAGGCTACCAGCTCTAATTATATCGCCACTGTATTCACTTTTTAGTTTTACGTGACAGTTACGTCGAACTACGCCTGCCTCTTTCATAGGTTATTTTGTAAGTCCCGGTGTGAGAATATTATGGCTGCGGTTCAGCGAGGCGCTTTATTGATCGGGTAGGTAAAACCACCCAGTGCCAGCATTTGGTGGATGCTTTGCGAAAGGATGGCCGTTAGGCTGAAATTTGGAGATTCCCTGGTAAATATTTCTACTGTCAGTTATCTCTCTAAACTGAAGTGAGTTTTCAGAGAGCAAAGATCTGAACTTGTCTGGCTTTGCTTCCCTTCATCACAAATGGTGGGATCATGTAGGATGGTTATATTAGTGGTGCATTTTTTAGTTAATACAACTGTTAAAACATGTTAAAGCGAGGTTCTGGGCATTATAAAACAGCTTCACCCTTCCATCTGTACTTTGTGGAACACTGTTTCTCATGATGTGGGACAAAATGGGAAATGTGGAACGCTTGCAAACCATTTACTAATAACTTTAACAATGAAGTTTGCAGGATGGTTAATATATGTAGTTTATACCTTTGATAAAATAGTGTGATTCAGTTTTATTTACTATGGATTTTCAGTTTGAATGTGTCAGTCTCTTTCAGTGTGGAACTGCAAGGAACATGAGGTTTTATTGAAGACTCAAACGAGGAGCATTCCTTCTGAGATGTATTTGAGAGATATGAAGCTAGCACTCCCTCCCTCCCACCAGTAAACCCCAGTGCTTCATGAGCAAAAGTACTTAGTTAGGGTAGGAAAATCCTAATGTCTGACATTTGTATGGATATACTGACCACGAACAACTCTTTACTTTGCTCAAGAAAATAACTGTGGGCTGTATGCACTACTAATGATGTGGCCATATCGCCCATTCTGGTGTATTTACAAAATTTTTAAAAATGGCAACTTAATACCATAAATGTTACTGACATTTATGTATAATGCCATGATGAAAGTAGCAGGCAGTTTATAGGTTCATAGGTTCGTACTAGGCTATCTGCCTAGGGCATTTATAAGCCTAGCCAGAGTGTGTGTGGCTTTCACCACCCCTTAGGTTGAGAATACTATACCCATTAATTTGTTTTGCCTCTGTCCAGTAGTGACACGGAGATGATCCCCGGGGTAAACCTACGATCTCCCATCCACTCGTCAAGATTCCTCTTGAACAGAGCCAGTGAGGGGCTCTGCCTCACATGTACTGGGATTCTGTTCCAAAGTGTAGGGAGTCTCTGGGTGATGAATCTGTCCCTCCAGCTCGTCCTATTTATATCTGTGCTGAGGTTTAAGTCTCTTGCTCGTGGCTCTGGTGGACTTGGATTTTTTGAGGTGGAGCATGTCCATTAATTCCGGGTTGGACATGGCCTTGCGGCACAGCACCTCTGAGCAGATGGTATGTGACTGAATAAAGCTGGAGTTTCTTCAGTCGGGCAGCATATGACATATGTTTGAGTCCCTTTATACTTTTGGGGACTTTCTAATTGCTGCAGGTGTCGGGTAAGGTACATTCCGAATAGGGCGTTTTACTCAATCATTGGCCTGATAAGTGAAGAGTACAGGGCACAATGACCTCCCTGATCTGGATGTGAAACCCTTCATGATCAGGTGGGCAATGTAGAAGGTCTTCCTAACCACTTTGGCAATGTGAGTGTCAAAAGAGAGGTTACTGTCAACTTGGATCCCCATGTCCCTGATAACCTCTTCCGTGCTTAAAGGATTACCACCTATGTGGTAATTTGGGGTTACCTTGTTTTTCCCAAAAGGTATGACTATACATTTTTTGGCATTTAGCTTAAGGCCATGGCTTAGGCACCAGTTATCCGTTTCTATGAGACCTCTCTGAAGGATGTCAGTGTCCGATGGAGTATCAGTTATGGCGCCCAGTTTGCAGTCATCTGCAAACTTTGTCAGCCACAAACCCTCTGTTTGCCTGTACTTCTGAAAAATAAATGCCGAACAAGAGGAGGCCTAGGACTGAGCCCTGTGGGACACTGCTTGTGACCGTCTTAGAGTCTGACATGGCACCAGCAACTCTAACCCTGTGGGTTCTGTCCTTAAGCCAGTTTGCAACCCATCTTGTGATGTATGGGTTTATGTTTAAGCTGGTGAGTTTTTCTATGATACCTGAGTGGGGTATTGTTTCGAAAGCTTAATGCGAGGTCAAGGTAGGCTGTGTATGTAAAGTGATGTCTTTCCAGACGTGATGTCAGAGCTTTGTGTCCCACTTTCTTGCTTCCACCCCGGTAGTCAACTATCGAGACTGCGCCCCCCCTTCTGCAAATTCCTGGATCCGCCACTGTATAATGAACAAAGATGCAGGGTTTCAACATTTGAGTAAATAAATTAGCGTATAATATAAGCTCAACTCAAAGATGGAGTTATGTACAATTGTGTTGTTTTGCAAAAACCTCATGTGAAAAAAGAGGTAAGGAAAATGTGATACGATTTGAGACTCCTCACAGTTTATGAAAACAGATATTAAAGGAACAAGAAATGTTTCTATTACTTACTAAAATAAATTAGGGATACATTCATTCAGGCATATAAAAAATGGGAAACTGGCTTAGAAACTCTATTATGGATGCAGAATGAGAGATCCAGTACATCTAATGCATATAAGTAATAGGAAAGTCTGATATGTTAATAGCAAGGAGGGTCTCTAACAATACTTAAAAATAAAAGCAAACTAGCACCACGGCTACCAATAAACAACTTTTAAAAGTTGCTTATTGGTAGCCGTGGTGCTGGTTTGCTTTTATTTTTAAGTATTTATCTACATTTGTATCAAACTTGGCTTTATCGAAGTGGTGGAGCATTTCCTTCTGTAACCAGGATCTCTAACTATTATGGGTTCTATACCAAAAAAGTAAAGACCCTTTAGAGACAGTTTTTCTGTGTTTACACAACTAAGGAAAAGGGATGCTTTCTCCCCGTAAGCTTACAGACCATCATATTTTTGGATTTAGACTATGCTCCACAACTCACTCTGAAGGAAAATAGTTGAGGTGAGAGACCAATTCTTGAAGCACATCAGATGCTACTGGTTGCTTGAAGATTGTCAATGACTCATGAGGCAGAAGTCTGAAAAAATAAACTTCAAAGGACTGTGAACTGGATGTCTTATATACTGCACTCTGGTATTCCAGATCTGAAAGAATACTCATTTACAACTATACAGATTCTTGATGACAGTTAACAGAACACCCTGACCCTATGCAGAAAATGGGAAGAAGGGGTAGATGATGATAATGACGATGACGGTGAAGACGATGATGATGATGATGATGAATTATAAAGATGCTTACTGATAATACCATGGAATGTAATAAGTATATATATATATATATATATATATATATATATATATATATATATATACACACACACATATATCATTTACTATCAAAATGCTGAAGGTAGGTTCGGCAAACACTGAAATGACGAATGACAGTTGGCCAATTTCCGTGTTGCCGAACATTATGAGAGTGGGAGTAAATATCAGTAATACAACTGTGCATTCTCTGGTATGTACTCGATGTTATGCATAGAGATCGCGGTACAGAGCAGACTGGGAAATGTATTCCTTTGCTCACTGTAGTGAGTTGTAATATAAAGTTTGCTGGGGGTGTGGGGTGCGCAGCTAAAACGTGAATGCCAGTGTAGGACTTTAACTTAGTTTTGCACCTACAATGTCGTAACGTTTGATATTCGACATAAATGTCAAATCTGCTGAATTTGTTCAACAAATTTGACATTTATGCCTACTTAATATGCAGGCATTTGAAGTTTTCTTTCGATGTTAAGTACGTTTTTTTTTAACTTTGGTATTTTGATAGTAAACCATATATATATATATATATATATATATATTTATATATATATATAGTGTGTGTGTATGTATATACATATATATATATATAATGTATGTATAAATATATATATATATATATATATATATATATATATATATATATATATATATAAATTATATATATGTACTTACGATTAGTAGTTTCTTTTATTAAATACTCCTGTTACTACCTGTGATTATGCTTCAGGAAGCTGTTCTAGACTCCAAAGAACTAATTAGCACCAATGAGAAGAATGCTTTAGATACCAGAAAAAAGGCTGTTAAAAGATCATTTCTTGCCTAGCAGTGTTTTATTTATATCCAGGACTATAAAAATAAGTGTGTTATATGAAATAAAGATATTCTTCAATCATGACAATTAGGTTTTTAAAACAATCAAACAGTGAAATAATCAAAAGATTTGATTTGGAGACTTGGTCCATGGTAAATAATTGCAGGCACCTTCCAATGATTAATTTTCAGACTTGATGGCAAAGAAAGATTGTAGCTGATTTCTTTTTTCTTTAATCAAAAGTAAAAAAATGTCCATCCCCCAAAAAGAATCAGACTAGAACTAGCTGCCCAACAGATCTTTTCCAATAAATTGCAGGTTGTAAACAAATAGCACTTTGCAAAAGCTCCTTGCCATGTCACAGTAGTATAAAAAGCATTACGTTGTGTCACAGGAAGTCAGATTCTGCTGCATCTTATAAATCCTGAAAACCTTAAGAGAAAGGGTAGTAATAAAGGTACCACTAATTACAGGATGTAGATCTGACAGAAAAAGATCATAAAGTTAACATATGGGTTCATACTCTAAGCAACGTTATTCACTCTCTTAGCCACAGTATTTATGTACATGTGATTGATATATGGTATACATTCTGGTATATATTCTACTGTCTATATGTCTCCCTTTATAAAGATTTCAAAAGTATAGCTGCAGATAACCTTATATTCTGGCTAACATTCCATAAGCTGCAGGCCAAGGTGCAGCATGGCTGTTAAAGCATTACATTTCCCCTGTGTGATATTTACTTTGTACGCTGATGCTACTACCTAGCACTATCAAATCTACAATACAAACAGCAGTATGGTTACTAATGCATTGGATGTGCTATCTGTATTTGGTTTTCTGAAATTCACTTTGCTAAAATTTACCTTGTCTGTTAAAGCATTTGACAACATCAGCAGAATTCTGCCCATCACTTCACTGCAGTTTGCCTTTTCATAAACTACGATGTACCGCTGCATACATCATTTAGTATAACCCTTTCTGCAGATACTGTAAACTGATTTCATAATTGCTTGCTCTTCAGAAATAAACATTATGCCAACAGTAATACTGGCTCCTATTTAATGAGATGGCAATAACCTGAACATTCCCTATTATCATTCAAAGTTATCAGAAAATCTGAATTTTAATAACTATATAGCACACAGTGTATGAATATTTCAGAAACACAAAAGGGCAATCATCATTCTCCTGAATCGTGCCAGAATATATTGCTGATAAAGGTTTAAGAGCTGGTAATGGTAATGATGATTAGCTGAAGTTCCACTCCTTATAAACTAATTCATTTTTTGTGTATTGAAATACTAAGCTGTAAGTCTACTAGGTGATGTCAATATCAATTGGTCGGACATAAACTCTAACTCTCCTGCATCTAACATGAACTTATATGGTTTCACACATCTAATTAATAGCCTTACACACCACAGAAAGTCATCAAATTCCTTATTAGACTGAATCCTAGTATCAGACCCTAGCAAATCCAGAGCCACAGGTACAATGTCAGACACCCTCAGTGACCATCTCCCAGTCCATGCAACCAGACATCTCACACATCCACGTAAACAACTTGTTTATAAAACCGCACACAACCTGTCCAAGTTAACCCAGAAATAACCATTACTTCCCTATCATCTACCACATGGGACATTCTAAAAATACTCCCTTTAGATTATGCTATAAATGAATTCAATACAATATTCTTAAATAGCCTAAATAACCTTGCACCTCCTAGAAGGAAGAAAAAAAAAAAAAAAAACATGTAATGCAATTCAGCTATCCAAACAGACTAGAATGCTAATGCAAGATAGAGAAAACGCATGGACAGAATGGCAAAAATATGAAACTCAAAGAAATCTTGAAAACTTAAGAAGGGTCCACAACTGTACTTAAAAGCGAAATAAATGAAGACACAAAAATTATGCTATAACTAAATAAAGAAGAAAAGCAAACACAACCCTAACAATTCTAATCAGCCATTAATGGAAAATTCCACATTAGGTAGCGTTGTCGGCTCACAGTAAAACACTGTCCGGTTTGACTCTCAGTTAGAGAGTATTCTGCGTGGAGACATGCGTGAATGGGTGTACCTTTGCTGAAGGTTGTGCGTCAGGGCTGGCAACTCGGTATGTAAAAATCAACTGCTAATCATTAGCGGACCGGAGTTCCGCTGTGGCGACCCCTAACTGGGAAAAGCCAAAAGTCACAACAACAAAAAGAACTAAAAAATCTATTTTTTCACTCTATATTTGTATTCTAAGCTATTATAATACCTCAAAACCGTCATGAGTGCTTCTTATAACATTTTTAATATATTTTTCCACAAAATTGCTGCCAGTGGGGCTTGACATATCAACATGATTTTGTTATCTTCAGCCTTTTCTCTTTCCCATATTCCATTTCAAGTCTGCTTTATATGAATCATTCTAGACATAAGAAGTAGTACTGTATTACCATGCCATTGACATATAATGGGATAATTGCTAATCACTGTCATCTTATACACTTTCTATAACAGGCCAGCTCCATTTAACTAGAATGACCCTCACTTATGTGTGTCTCAGAACTTGTTTTACAGTATACTAAGGAATTATACAGCTGCAACCAAAAAGTAGCTAGCTTTCAGGCCTTTGTTCAAAGTATCCCTTTGTAGTCCAAGATGAATTGACAGTCCCCTCCACACACTATTCCTGAGGTGTCAAAACTGACACTGCACTGACAGATCCTTGCAGTTTCATGTGCTAAGTGAAAGGAAGGGGTTTGAAAGTAATTCTGTTTCCCAGTGCCTGCAGTGGAAAAGTTTTTTTTTGGAGCGGGTGAACATTATAGGAAATTCTTTATCAGTTGCATTGTTGTATAACTAATGCTATGTACTTTTTTCCTTACTATACTGTTCTGCAATTCTACACCCAGATACTGGCAACTTTTTGTTCCTTGCCTTTGGTTAACTTCTTTCCAGCACATATGTTGTCTGGCATTATGCTCTTTTCTTTTAACTTTATTCTGTTGATCAGCTGATTTGTTAATGTACAACACGGCCATTCTTTAGCAAAATAGACTCCTTGATAATAGAGCAAGTATTACAATTACTACTTGTGCATTTGGCTGTGAGTATTTTTGTAGGAAACTGCACTCATGAGAGTAACAACCATCAATGAAATGAGGCCTGCAGCAACCCATTCCTGTTCCTCTAACTGAACATGTGATATATCTGGTTGTTAAGTATAGAGGACTAAAAGCTCTGCTTCTAATGCTAAGAGTACATGGTTTGAATCTTTCCATCTTCATTTTTCTGCCATGTGACGTTCAGCAAGTCATTTAACCTGACAGTGCTTTGAGGCTATTGAGAATTTGAGCTATTCTCCCTAATGGCCTTCTGGAATGCAGGCATAGCAGCTTTGTATGACTCTGTTCTCTTATCCCTTTCTTTCTTCATTTACTACACATCACAACTACCACAGTACTGCTTCTGTTGCTATATTATGCTTCTTCAGTCTGTTAGTAGCAGTGGTGGTTGTGAGTTTCAGTAAATGTTCTAAGAAATTCATAGCTTTCCACTGCATGTTAATATTTTCTGTATTTTTTTCACAGACATAATTGCAGTGGTAATGTGTTTAATGTGCAAAACATTTCCTTTCTGCAATGTGTTTTCCTGCTCCATTCCATTCCATTTTCAACCCACCTCTCCACATTTGACTAAACCAGATTACATTAGCTATGATATTTTCTTACTCAAGTATTCTTTTACATTTGTTTGCCATATGTGTATGTTTTGCCTTTGCATGCTTTCCCCGGTTTACTATCTGCCAAGCAGTTCTGTAATCATCTAATATGAAATGATGTGCATAGCCACTTTTGCAGTGCTTACTGCTACTAAAGAGGGGCAACCTTCTGACCACTTACCAATGTGTCACTCAACAGTTGTCAGACTATAAATTTCCTATGTATTTATGTCCCACTACTTAGTTTATTTCTGACACATCTTGATGCAAGTAATTTTCTTTACCTCAATCAGCACAAGTAGAAGAAAATAAGGTTTACCATAATTTGATGAATAAAAGATGGATGTCTGTATTTTAATGCAATGGCATTATTTTTTCAAATGGAATTTCTTTATATTGTGTAACACAGTTGACTCATACTTTCTTCAAAAGCATCCATTAGCACTGCCGCACATTAAGCATATTTCGTACAATGGATTGGTGACTAAAATGAACACAGGCAATGCCAATGAGATAAGCACAACATGAGCATGGTAAATGTGTTGATACTTTAACAAGAATTACAAGAAAAAACTATTTTCTGAATTTTCTTTACATATCACAGACATCTTTGATACTATATTTAAGTTATCTTACTATATTAAGTAGTA
>NC_056726.1:366057339-366197339 GCF_019279795.1 Protopterus annectens | reverse complement strand
AAACATCAAAAGAGCCATATGCCAAAGTGTATGAAAGATCAAAGCAAATGTACTGCTATCTGTCTCAGTGGCACAGAGAGTTAAAGCCCTTACTGTGCCCCAGAAGACCCATGTTTGAGCAGCAGCATGATGGGAAGGAGAGGATGGGAGTGAGCGAGCAACACTGTCTCACCTATTCTGGGGGTGGCAGCCTTGTGAGCTCTTCTCTGCAAACCATATGCTACTGGGTGGGAGTTTGGACATACACGGAAGCAAGCAAGCCCTCACTTGAGCAGCAACTGTGGAGCTTGCAAGGCTGCTGTGGGGTGGGAGGGGGAGTTAAGGCATACACCATGGCATCATTATGATACTATACTAGCATTCAAAATCTCATCACCAGCCCTGGATTTGGGTCAGTTGTGCCTGAGGGAGGCTAAGGTGGGTCCAGTAAACTCAATGAACAAGGAGAGAAGATGGTGGCAACTGATGGTCAACTGCAGGGAGAGGGAGCAATAAAAAATGAATATACTGTACTCAGTAAACTCAGTAAACAGTGAATGGCTGCACAGATTCAATGACACTTCCTTGTGCATCAGACGCATGACCACTTACAGTTACTGTGGCATACATTTCCTTTCTCATTCAACTGTGGGTGATGGCCACTAGCAGGTTATATGCAAACATTTGTCACACATGAACATCTGAATTTCCTCCAACATGGTTCCTTTCTCTTAAAGTAATCACTAAAGGGAGAATTTTCTCAGACAGCATGAAAAATTCCACCATAATCAATTTCCTACATGCATACATATCAATAAGATGCAGACTAATAATTTTATTTGTCTGTGCTGTATGTCATCTTGTTAGGATTACACACTTGTCTCACTGCTTCTTTGTTTAACACACTCATTGGCCTGTCAGAATGTAATCTATATTTAAAAGTCCACTCGATAGGAACTCAAATGGTTTGTTTTTCAACATTGCTTGTCAGCTTAAATGTAACATGTAACTGTTCATTGGCCAGTTGGGTGACCTAAAAGGTTCATTGCAGACTTATCTATCACACATAAAAGTGAGTATGTATTAATTATGGAATCATAATACAATGAAACAGCACATTGACAGTTCTGAATGGTGCACAGTTATTATCCTTTTTATCTCCTGAAGTCATTCATTCAGCCATCAATGGCCAGTTTACTCTGCGTGCTCAGATTTTCCTGAATGCTTACCAGATACCTCATCCCATGATTTTGGTGAGTCAGACTACTCCACTGAACCTTTTTGTCAAAAATGTCCACAAGGATTTGGCCTGTTTCTCCAAAGGATTACCTGCTAAACATAGTTTGTGATCATACCTCTAAACATGCAGACATTGAAAATAGGTAGAAAGACCCTTAAAAATTGGTAAATCCAGTCACAAATCTGGCCATCTAATTAGCATAACATTTGAATATCAAATAGCACATTACTTTTCCTATTTCTAGTAGGAATGTGGAATACTACACAGAAATACATGTTTAAAAAACTGGGAGAAAAATGATGGAAAAGTATAAGCACGTTATTAAAAAGTGTAAATCTGTAGACTTTAATGAAGTGTCTTGTAAAAGTCTAAGGCACAAGCTCATTTATTCTTGATTCTGAAAAGGGGACATGTCAGATGTGTGCCCTCTTTCTTCATGCCACTAGGATGTTGGTTCTGTAATGTGATTTTCTGTGTAGTAGACAGCTTCAAAATTCAAGCATGATGACAGGAGAATTTAAAGAATTGTGTGAGGGAGTAAATCAAACCTGAGAATATGGATACCTCCAAAAATAGGTACATCATGGAGAGTGGTGAAACATCTGATTTGTAATCCTTGCAGTACTTGACAACATGGCATTGCCATTAAGCAGCCAACAGTGTATTGCACTAATGTAAGTTAGTGTGTTGTAGTTTGTCTTTTTGGCATCTTAATGTGTTTAATGGCATGGGCCATTCCTGAAGGCATGAACACTTAAGCAACTTATTGTTGGTAAAGTAAGGGGTTGCTATGTTATTTTCCTTCTTGCAGAGGAAATTTAGAGTGCACCTACATCCTTACTTTCTTCTTTACTCATCCTTCTTTTGTACGTTTTACAAAAGGAGCTGTTTCCTCACAAAAAAAAATACCCTTCCTTAACTCCTCATCTTTCATACCTTATGGTTACTTTTGTGTGTTTACCTCTGCTTGCTGTTCTTCCCTATGTTGCTGTGTACCCCATTTCATCCTGAGTTATATGATGGACAGAACTGACACTTTGCTGTGCCCACCCACAGGTGTTTATCTGGTAGCTGTTGTGTTGTCCTTCTTGTACTGGATGACCGTGAGATGCAGCTGTGTTGTGCTACATTGCATATGTGAGCATTCATTAACTAGAGTACATTAGCCTGCCTTCCTTGTGTTGTCCATTATGATGGGCACTCATGCTAGTGTAGCACTGCTCTAGACTTACAGCAGCCAAGCACTGCCTATCCTCTTATCACTAAGCCACTTTTTAACTATACAGTCCTTTACTCAGACTGCCAGCACTATTAAAAACAAGAAACCATCTCAGGAAACCACAAAGAATTAGTTCAATAGATACAGTTCAACAACTAGCAAGCTTTTGCAGATTTGCTTCTTTTGGTTCCTAATACATGTCTGAAATCTTGTAAACATGAAACAAAAATATCAACTTTTGTCTGAGAATTGATGTCAAGACCTTCAGCATTCCATGCTGGTATCACTACCTCTGGACTAGCAAGATTAACATTGTGGCTCTTTGTGCTGTGACTTTCTTGAAAATTAACATGCAGCACTTGCCTATGAAGCCCAGCCTAAATCATTTAATAAATGTTGTTTTAAGACATGACTTCTTATTTGACAAAAGTTTTTCCTTGTTTGGTTTCTAATTGCTGGTTGAAAGCTTTATTAATCTGCAGCAATTCAACATCCTGCCATGGAGCTGTGTGTGTGTGAAATAGCTGTTTCCTCAGTACACGTTTATGGTGAAATAAATTGTTCCATTTATGAATAATCTTCAATGGTTCATTATTACTGCTTACCATTTCTACTTCATGATAGGCTAGACTCTGACAACAGAGAAGTTACTATAAAATCTGTGTTTGTAAAATGCCTAAAATCATATTGCTAGAGGCTGTGAAGCTCATTTGATATTCCTAGCTCTTTTTAAGCTGTTTGGATACCTAATGTATATAAAACATATAAGAAGTTCATGTATATCGTTATACAGTACAATGTCTACTGCATGTACTTTATGTATGTATGTATGTATGTATGTATGTATGTATTTATTTATTTATCAATATTTGATTACCAGGAAAGTCCGAGTGGGTAGGTGCACATTTTCAGCGAAGGTCTAGGGAGAAAGAATCCAAAGTATTAAAAAAACTTTTAATAACAATAATTTTACAATCTCCAGAAATAACAGAAAGACACCTACAGTTTAATTATAACAAATTAGACATAATGTGAATGGTTAAGAACAGATACAACGTATATGGCAATGATTTAATATTTAGAGAAATTTTAGCCAGTTTAGAGAAATTAAAGGTAAGATATATATATATATATATATATATATATATATATATATATATATATATATACATATATATGCATGTGTGTGTGTGTGTGTGTGTGTGTATATATGTGTTTGTATATATATATATATATATATATATATATATATATATATATAT
This sequence comes from Protopterus annectens, assembly GCF_019279795.1. NCBI lineage: Eukaryota > Metazoa > Chordata > Ceratodontiformes > Protopteridae > Protopterus > Protopterus annectens. The sequence goes on along the minus strand of NC_056726.1, from coordinate 366,193,639 downwards.
ATACACATACACACACACACACACACACACACACACACACACACACACACCAATCTAAAGTTCATAAATTCAAATTCAAAGGAATGTTAAAGAAACAGAAATTCAAATTTTGCCTGTTATCCAAGTCATAAGACCTTAGAAATTCTGCTATAAACTACCTGCAATAAACGAAAATCTGACATACCAACATACTGACAATATAAACAGTGTAATTAAGCATATATAACATTTTTGAGTGCCAACAAAATGGAACGAAAAATATCCTGTTCATATTTTTCAACAAGTATGTCATAAAACCAGTTTATATTCTTTCCTATGATTTTTTTTTTACATTTTTCCAGGAACTCTGAAAAAAGATGCTTTTGTGATTTATTCAGGAAAGATACACCAATGAAATATGTTATATGGAATCAGTCATCTCCCTGACAAATGAACTTATTTTAATTAATTTATTTTTTCATATTATCTATGATAATTGAAGTAAATTGACGTCCATGCTTAACAAAGAATGATGATGATGATGATTAATGAAGGCCACAGGTAAGGGAGATATGAGCCTCCAGTCATATATAAACAGCAATTGCAATATGAAGTGGGAGAAAAAACAGGGTTATGGAATAATTAGATGGAGAGTCAGGGGAAAGAAACTGATTGAAGGAAAGAAGGGAGTGAAGAAGGGGGAGTAAGGAGGTATAAGGCATGAATAGGCACTTATTTAGGGATATGGTTTGCCCTGCGGTTGAGAAATAACATATCCAAACTTTGGCTACAGAGTCTTTCGGAATGGGTTTAAAGTGCTGCAGGGAGGGTATTAACCTGATGGATATAGGTAAGGAGTTCCAGGGCCTTAATGAATATGGTACGAGTACAGATCACACCCAGAGGATTTGATATGTTTATGGACAGAGAGGAATTTTTGGTCATTGGATAGTAATGACTGAGTGGGACCATTGTTGTGTAGAATGATGTTTATTGCTGGATAAGCTGATGGCTACTGGATAATTGCATATGTGGTATGAAGCTGTGTATATGTTTATTGATGGGGCAATTTTATCCTATTTAGGCTTTTTAGTGTTGTACAGTGTTTGGTTCTGAAAGGGGCATTTGCTTCAAATTTATCCACTTTGTTATAGCATTGTTCAAGTTTTGCTTTTGGTGATGCTGGTTAACGATGGCAGGACCATAAATTATTGAGGGGAGGAGGTAAGTAGTGGCAAGTATAGTTTTACTTGTGTTGGTGAGAAAGTTTTTGGCCCTATAAAGTATCCCTTGCTTGGGTAAGTTTTTTTATGCAATTTTGTACATGCAAGTCAAATTTAAGATTGTCATCCACTTTCACCCCTAATAATTTGCTGTGAGAAGTGACTTCAGTTGTTCTATTATTATGACAGAGGGATTTGGGGGGAAGATGTAGTTTGATTTTTTGGGGGTTGAGCATAGTAATTTTTGGAGATGTGCCACGTTGCCTGGTGTGTATATAAGTGTGCAGTTATCTGCTTATTGCATTAGGGAGGACTGTTGTGTGGATGTGTGGAGGTTGCTGGTGCAATTATTAATGGAAAGATCCAAGGATAGAACCTTAAGGTACACTGTTGGTGACTGGGAGGTATGGAGAGAGAGAAAGGGTGAGGTGCCATTTTACTGACTAATACCTGTTGGACAAGTTGCTTTTGAACCGTAGAAGGGTGGACTGAGACAGACCTAGTGAGAACATTTGAAGTAGAAGTTTCCTGTGACAAACTTTGCTGAAAGCTTTAAACAAGTCTAGAGATAAGGAAGAGATTAGTTTGTCATTATCTCTAGCTTTACTGACTGTCTATAAATGCTGAAAGTGCAGTTTTAATACTATGGGAGTATTATACATGTTGTGTGGGTATAAGAGTTCTTCCTGCAGGAGATAGTATAGCAATCATTTTCAGATATATTTTTCACATATTTTGGAGAGTGGGGATAAGGTTGCTGCAGGTCTAAGTTAGTGATGTCTTTTGAATTTTGTTCCAGAGAGAAGAGATGTGTTTTTTCTGTATTAACCTATTTACAAGGCTTGAGACAGGATAGGCAATACCATTGACTGTTATTTTAAGGTACTTACTTGGAAGGTCATCAGCTGAAGTAGAGCATGGTTTGAATTTGTTCAAGAGTAGTTTTGTATAGGATGTGGGCACAGTTTTGAAGATGAAAATGAATGTGGTGACATGTGGTTGCTGGGCAAAGTTGGGACTAAATGTTGGGGAATCCTTAGTTGGAGATGCTATACTATAAGGGAGAGGGGCTAGGGTTGAAGTTTTGGCCAGGATGTAAGATTTTTTTAAAGGAAAATTCCACCTTTTCCTACAATTTAACGCTACCCTTAAGTTGCTTTCCTCCCTTCAGTATGGTTCCAGTATTGTGTAGGTACCTGAATCCTGACTGGATGTTATAAAACTTTAATTTCCTTACCTTGGAATCAAAGGAAGGGAAATCCACCCACTTTTTTTTAAAACTTATCTTCTCACATACTTTGTAGAGGAATATGTCTCTGCATGTATGACATAGTACAGACACAGATAAATCTGTAGTTTACCCTGTCTGGTACTGCTGACAATCTTATACGGGCAATTAGTCCTGCTGATATCAGGAGTTCAGCAGCTGCTATAAAAAAGACAAAAAGGTGTGAAACTGTTTTCCACTGCCTTTATTTTAGAGAGGAAGAAAACTTACACTAATTCACAGATGCTTTTATTGTAAGCATGCCTTTCATAGCAAAACAAAGTATTTAGATCACTGAAGGGTTCAAAGGAAGTCATCACCTCTTCTGACGAATTTACATATGCCACATCACTGTACTGAAATGCTAAGCTATAAATATTGGTTGTACTACTTAATATAGTAAGATAACTTAAATATAGTATCAAAGATGTCTGTGATATGTAAAGAAAATTCAGAAAATAGTTTTTTCTTGTAATTCTTGTTAAAGTATCAACACATTTACCATGCTCATGTTGTGCTTATCTCATTGGCATTGCCTGTGTTCATTTTAGTCACCAATCCATTGTACGAAATATGCTTAATGTGCGGCAGTGCTAATGGATGCTTTTGAAGAAAGTATGAGTCAACTGTGTTACACAATATAAAGAAATTCCATTTGAAAAAATAATGCCATTGCATTAAAATACAGACATCCATCTTTTATTCATCAAATTATGGTAAGCCTTATTTTCTTCTACTTGTGCTGATTGAGGTAAAGAAAATTACTTGCATCAAGATGTGTCAGAAATAAACTAAGTAGTGGGACATAAATACATAGGAAATTTATAGTCTGACAACTGTTGAGTGACACATTGGTAAGTGGTCAGAAGGTTGCCCCTCTTTAGTAGCAGTAAGCACTGCAAAAGTGGCTATGCACATCATTTCATATTAGATGATTACAGAACTGCTTGGCAGATAGTAAACTGGGGAAAGCATGCAAAGGCAAAACATACACAGATGGCAAACAAATGTAAAAGAATACTTGAGTAAGAAAATATCATAGCTAATGTAATCTGGTTTAGTCAAATGTGGAGAGGTGGGTTGAAAATGGAATGGAATGGAGCAGGAAAACACATTGCAGAAAGGAAATGTTTTGCACATTAAACACATTACCACTGCAATTATGTCTGTGAAAAAAATACAGAAAATATTAACATGCAGTGGAAAGCTATGAATTTCTTAGAACATTTACTGAAACTCACAACCACCACTGCTACTAACAGACTGAAGAAGCATAATATAGCAACAGAAGCAGTACTGTGGTAGTTGTGATGTGTAGTAAATGAAGAAAGAAAGGGATAAGAGAACAGAGTCATACAGAGCTGCTATGCCTGCATTCCAGAAGGCCATTAGGGAGAATAGCTCAAATTCTCAAAAGCCTCAAAGCACTGTCAGGTTAAATGACTTGCTGAACGTCACATGGCAGAAAAATGAAGATGGAAAGATTCAAACCATGTACTATTAGCACTAGAAGCAGAGCTTTTAGTCCTCTATACTTAACAACCAGATATATCACATGTTCAGTTAGAGGAACAGGAATGGGTTGCTGCAGGCCTCATTTCATTGATGGTTGTTACTCTCATGAGTGCAGTTTCCTACAAAAATACTCACAGCCAAATGCACAAGTAGTAATTGTAATACTTGCACCATTATCAAGGAGTCTATTTTGCTGAAGAATGGCCGTGTTGTACATTAACAAATCAGCTGATCAGCAGAATAAAGTTAAAAGAAAAGAGCATAATGCCAGACAACATCTGTGCTGGAAAGAAGTTAACCAAAGGCAAGGAACAAAAAGTTGCCAGTATCTGGGTATAGAATTGCAGAACAGTATACTAAGGAAAAAAGAACATAGCATTAGTTATACAGCAATGCAACTGATAAAGAATTTCCTATAATGTTCACCCGCTCCAAAAAAAACTTTTCCACTGCAGGCACTGGGAAACAGAATTACTTTCAAACCCCTTCCTTTCACTTAGCACATGAAACTGCAAGGATCTGTCAGTGCAGTGACAGTTTTGACACCTCAGGAATAGTGTGTGGAGGGGACTGTCAATTCATCTTGGACTACAAAGGGATACTTTGAACAAAGGCCTGAAAGCTAGCTACTTTTTGGTTGCAGATGTATAATTCCTTAGTATACTGTAAAACAAGTTCTGAGACACACATAAGTGAGGGTCATTCTAGTTAAATGGAGCTGGCCTGTTATAGAAAGTGTATAAGATGACAGTGATTAGCAATTATCCCATTATATGTCAATGGCATGGTAATACAGTACTGCTTCTTATGTCTAGCATGAGTTATGGGAAAGAGAAAAGGCTGAAGATAACAAAATCATGTTGATATGTCAAGCCCCACTGGCAGCAATTTTGTGGAAAAATATATTTAAAATGTTATAAGAAGCACTCATGATGGTTTTGAGGTATTATAATAGCTTAGAATATAAATATAGAGTGAAAAAATAGATTTTTTAGTTCTTTTTGTTGTTGTGACTTTCGGCTTTTCCCAGTTAGGGGTCACCACAGCGGAACTCCGGTCCGCTAATGATTAGCAATTGATTTTTACGTACCGAGTTGCCAGCCCTGATGCACAACTTTCAACGAAGGTAAGCCCATTCACGCATGTCTCCACGCAAAATACGCTCTAACTGAGAGTCGAACCGGACATCGTCTTACTGTGAGGTGACAACGCTACCTAATGTGGAATTTTCCATTAATGGCTGATTAGAATTGTTAGGGTTGTGTTTGCTTTTCTTCTTTATTTAGTTATAGCATAATTTTTGTGTCTTCATTTATTTCGCTTTTAAGTACAGTTGTGGACCCTTCTTAAGTTTTCTAGATTTCTTTGAGTTTCATATTTTTGCCATTCTGTCCATGCGTTTTCTCTATCTTGCATTAGCATTCTAGTCTTTTTGGATAGCTGAATTGCATTACTTGTTTTTTTTTTTTTGTTCTTCCTTCTAGGAGGTGCAAGGCTATTTAGGCTATTTAAGAATATTGTACTGAATTCATTTATAGCATAATCTAAAGGGAGTATTTTTAGAATGTTCCATGTGGTAGATGATAGGGTAGTAATGGTTATTTCTGGGTTAACTTGGACAGGTTGTGTGCTGTTTTATAAACAAGTTGTTTACGTGGATGTGTGAGATGTCTGGTTGCATGGACTGGGAGATGGTCACTGAGGGTGTCTGACATTGTACCTGTGGTTCTGGATTTGCTAGGGTCTGATACAAGGATTCAGTCTAATAAGGAATTTGATGACTTGCTGTGGTGTGTGAGGCTATTAATTAGATGTGTGAAACCATATAAGTTCATGTTAGATGCAGGAGAGTTAGAGGTTATGTCCAACCAATTGATATTGACATCATCTAGTAGACTTACAGCTTAGTATTTCAATACACAAAAAATGAATTAGTTTATAAGGAGTGGAACTTCAGCTAATCATCATTACCATTACCAGCTCTTAAACCTTTATCAGCAATATATTCTGGCACGATTCAGGAGAATGATGATTGCCCTTTTGTGTTTCTGAAATATTCATAAACTGTGTGCTATATAGTTATTAAAATTCAGATTTTCTGATAACTTTGAATGATAATAGGGAATGTTCAGGTTATTGCCATCTCATTAAATAGGAGCCAGTATTACTGTTGGCATAATGTTTATTTCTGAAGAGCAAGCAATTATGAAATCAGTTTACAGTATCTGCAGAAAGGGTTATACTAAATGATGTATGCAGCGGTACATCGTAGTTTATGAAGAGGCAAACTGCAGTGAAGTGATGGGCAGAATTCTGCTGATGTTGTCAAATGCTTTAACAGACAAGGTAAATTTTAGCAAAGTGAATTTCAGAAAACCAAACACAGATAGCACATCCAATGCATTAGTAACCATACTGCTGTTTGTATTGTAGATTTGATAGTGCTAGGTAGTAGCATCAGCGTACAAAGTAAATATCACACAGGGGAAATGTAATGCTTTGACAGCCATGCTGCACCTTGGCCTGCAACTTATGGAATGTTAGCCAGAATATAAGGTTATCTGCAGCTATACTTTTGAAATCTTTATAAAGGGAGACATATAGACAGTAGAATATATACCAGAATGTATACCATATATCAATCACATGCACATAAATACTGTGGCTAAGAGAGTGAATAACGTTGCTTAGAGTATGAACCCATATGTTAACTTTATGATCTTTTTCTGTCAGATCTACATCCTGTAATTAGTGGTACCTTTATTACTACCCTTTCTCTTAAGGTTTTCAGGATTTATAAGATGCAGCAGAATCTGACTTCCTGTGACACAACGTAATGCTTTTTATACTACTGTGACATGGCAAGGAGCTTTTGCAAAGTGCTATTTGTTTACAACCTGCAATTTATTGGAAAAGATCTGTTGGGCAGCTAGTTCTAGTCTGATTCTTTTTGGGGGATGGACATTTTTTTACTTTTGATTAAAGAAAAAAGAAATCAGCTACAATCTTTCTTTGCCATCAAGTCTGAAAATTAATCATTGGAAGGTACCTGCAATTATTTACCATGGGCCAAGTCTCCAAATCAAATCTTTTGATTATTTCACTGTTTGATTGTTTTACAAACCTAAGTATCATGATTGAAGAATACCTTTGTTTCATATAACACACTTATTTTTATAGTCCTGGCTATAAATAAAACACTGCTAGGCAAGAAATGATCTTTCAGCAGCCTTTGTTCTAGTATCTAAAGCATTCTTCTCATTGGTGCTGATTAGTTCTTTGGAGTCTAGAACAGCTTCCTGAAGCACAATCACAGTTAGTAACAGGAGTATTTAATAAACGAAACTACTAATCCTAAGTACATATATATAATTTATATATGTATATATATATATATATATATATATATATATATATATATATATATATATATTTATACATACATTATATATAATATGTATATACATGCACACACACACACACAGTATATATATATATATATATATATATATATATATATATATATATATATATATATATATATATATATATATATATATATATATGGTTTACTATCAAAATACCAAAGTTAAAAAAAAACATACTTAACATCGATAGAAAACTTCAAATGCCTGCATATTAAGTAGGCATAAATGTCGAATCTGTTGAACAAATTCAGCAGATTCGACATTTATGTCAAATATCAAACGTTATGTCAGTGTAGGTGCAAAGCTAAGTTAAACTCCTACACTGGCATTCACGTTTTAGCTGCACACCCCACACCCCCAGCAAACTTTATATTACAACTCACTACAGTGAGGAAAGGAATACATTTCCCAGTCTGCTCTGTACCGCGATCTCTATGCATAACATCGAGTACATACCAGGGAATGCACAGTTGTATTACTGATATTTACTCCCACTCTCATAATGTTCGGCAACACGGAAATCGGCCAGCTGTCATTCGTCATTTCAGTGTTTGCTGAACCTACCTTCAGCAGATATATATATATATATATATATATATATATATATATATATATATATATATATATATATACACACACACACACACACACACACACACACACGTGTATGTATGTGTATATATATATATATATATATATATATATATATATATATATACTTATTACATTCCATGGTATTATCAGTAAGCATCTTTATAATTCATCATCATCATCATCGTCTTCACCGTCATCGTCATTATCATCATCTACCCCTTCTTCCCATTTTCTGCATAGGGTCAGGGTGTTCTGTTAACTGTCATCAAGAATCTGTATAGTTGTAAACGAGCATTCTTTCAGATCTGGAATACCAGAGTGCAGTAAATAAGACATCCAGTTCACAGTCCTTTGAAGTTTATTTTTTCAGACTTCTGCCTCATGAGTCATTGACAATCTTCAAGCAACCAGTAGCATCTGATGTGCTTCAAGAATTGGTCTCTCACCTCAACTATTTTCCTTCAGAGTTGTGGAGCATAGTCTAAATCCAAAAATATGATGGTCTGTAACCTTACAGGGAGAAAGCATCCCTTTTCCTTAGTTGTGTAAACACAGAAAAACTGTCTCTAAATCGTCTTTACTTTTTTGGTATAGAACCCATAATCGTTAGAGATCCTGGTTACAGAAGGAAATGCTCCACCACTTCGATAAAGCCAAGTTTGATACAAATGTAGATAAATACAAAAATAAAAGCAAACCAGCACCACGGCTACCAATAAGCAACTTTTAAAAGTTGTTTATTGGTAGCCGTGGTGCCGGTTTGCTTTTATTTTTAAGTATTGTTAGAGACCCTCCTTGCTATTAACATATCAGACTTTCCTATTACTTATATGCATTAGATGTACTGGATCTCTCATTCTGCATCCATAATAGAGTTTCTAAGCCAGTTTCCCATTTTTTATATGCCTGAATGAATGTATCCCTAGTTTATTTTAGTAAGTAATAGAAACATTTCTTGTTCCTTTAATATCTGTTTTCATAAACTGTGAGGAGTCTCAAATCGTATCACATTTTCCTTACCTCTTTTTTCACATGAGGTTTTTGCAAAACAACACAATTGTACATAACTCCATCTTTGAGTTGAGCTTATATTATACGCTAATTTATTTACTCAAATGTTGAAACCCTGCATCTTTGTTCATTATAAATGTTTCCAACAGTATGAATCCCTCTTGCTTACCATCATACAGCATCGCAGACATCTTTCCAATTGCTTGTCTAGGATATTTCCATATAGAACTGCTAATCAAAGGGGAGGCGTCTGCTCTTTATTTCTTTTGTACGTATGCAGTAAAGGTGCTCCCATAAATCCATAACAGCTAATTGCTGCAACACGCTGTAAGACTGAAGAAATGCTGTACCACCACTCAACTGCTCAGACTGGAAGGGGAAGCAGAAATATGGTGCTTTAAACCCACCCTTCCCAGGAGGTATGAAGCAGTGGGTAACAGCTGCACATGAAGGCCACAGGTAAGGGAGATATGAGCCTCCAGTCATATATTAACTTACACACAGCTGAAGATGAAAAGCAATAGTTAACTAACAAAGTACTATAATCTCAAGTCACGTGGAACTAGAAAGCCAGAATCAAAACTATTTCATTTTAAATTTTATATTTTCAGCTTTAAAAAGTGTGAAGCTGGTTGACTAGTGTTAAACATTTAGCAGAAATTTGACTACTGCCTGCATTCTCACCCTAGAACATAACTTATTTCATATATTTTCTTCAATATGTTATTCTTTTTTAATACTGTTACTGAATTAACATTTAAGACACAGGCAAGCATACATTTATATAAAAGAAAACAGACCATATTAACATATTACCAGTTGCAAACATTATATATGAGATATATTCTTTTGTATAATTATCATCAATGCAACATTATTACACAAATGTATCAAGTCCCAGCTTCCCTTAAAACTCACTATTCCTCTAAAACATTATTTTTTATGTATTTATCAGATTTCCATTTTTCTATGTAATTTGCCACTTCCAGTTATTTTATCTCTGTTACAGTATTCAATACTTCAAATAAAGTTTGTTTAGACTTTGATTTCCATTTTTTAGTATTTGCTTTTTTGGCAGCCACCAGAATTAAACGTAGCAAGGCATTACTATGCCTAAGCAATTCAGATCCTGTATCTCAACACAAAAAACAAATAATTTCTTTAGTTACACCTATTGTTCACCAAATATTCCTGAAAGAGTACGCTGTAGAGAATTTTTAAATCTGTCATCTTCTTACTCACCCAAAACATATGTTCCTAGTTACCTCTTTTTTCCCTATCACACCTCAAATATTTGCCATCTACCTAAAGAAAATTTCTTTGCTGTCTGCTTTGGGTATAAAAATACATATAGAAATACTTCCAAGCAAAAATTCTAAATTTTCTGGATTTGTTGCAAATTTGGGAGGCATGCATATGTCCTTCCATTATTTCCTTGCGAATTGTTTTTCTAGTCTCTCTTCCCAATCTTTTCTAACCTCCTATGATTGATTCCTACATGCAATTTTATATGTCATACTAATATCCCTTTTTTAACAGCAGTGTTTGTTCTAGATTCAACTAAAAACTCTACCAGAGCAGGTCTTTCACTTAGGGTTCCCCTATCCCTTTCCTCTCATCTATACTTAGATATCAATCCCTGCTAGGGAAGGCAGTCTCTAGCTGGCAGTTCAAATGTCTTCCTTGGCCTCTTCCCATTCTATTATCTTTCCCTGTCTGGTTATTTGCTCTCAATACTGTGCTTCTTTTGCTAGTTTTCTCCAGTAAATTCCACCCCCTTTGCCTATTCTTTGTGCCCCTAATTGCAGTCATCCCTAATGGCAAAATCTACTTTCTCCATTCTCACATTGGCTTAGTTCTTAGAATATTTTCTGCTACTGTATGGCTGTTGTCATTCTCCTTCAGGATCTGCATCCAAAATCCCAGTCTTTCCTTATTTCTTGGATTTTTTTTCCTTCTTCATTCTCATCCCTTTCCACTTTGAGTTATAGCTTTCTAGTTGTATTATGTATATGAGCCTTAACTGTATAGGTCTAAAATATCCCTTCAAATCAGATAATCCTATACCACCTTGTTCTAGTGGAAGGATCAGTTTATCCCACTTGACCCTTGCCCTTTTCCCCTCCCAGATAAAATCCTTCAACTCTTTAATAATTATTACCCACAACTTCTCCTCTGGTTGATACAAATAAGCCTAACCTGTATATAAAACTAAATGGACTAAACCATTTTCACTGCTTGTAACTTGGTATCCATATCCATAAAGAAGAACTTCCACTGTCTCAGTTTTTGTATTATCTTTTGTTTAGTCTCTTTCCACATATCCTTAGCTGCCATAACATAATCTTTTTAATCCTTACTCCTAAGTTCATTATTTTGTCGCGTCCCATAAATTTGGGTAGTGCTGAACCAATTCATGTGTGGGTATATAGTTTATACCTATAGTCCTTTGTTTGTCTTCATTAATTTTATATCCCAAAAAAAAACATAAAACTATTTTAAAAGGTTACACAGCACTGAGATGTCCTTTTCTGTTTTTATCAGATACAAAATAATTTAATCTGCAACTAAAGAAAACTTTACTTAATTACCATACTATTTATATCCTTAATTTCTGAATCCCTTCTTTTCTTTGCTAGTGGTTCTAAATTTAACACAAATAACAAATGGGAAAGAAGACACCCCACTGCCTGGTTCCTTTGTTCAGGCACAACTTATCAGAGAGGAACCCTCTCATTTTAATTTTTGCTTCTGATCCCACATATATCCTCTTAATTAACCTTATTATTCTCTCAAGGAATACAAATGCTTCCATTTCCCCAGTCATAAAATCCCAGCTTACTCTGTCAATGGTTTTCTCTGTATTAAGACCCACCAACAACAGTAGTATTTTCTTACATTTTGCTTCTCTCTGAATTATCATTGTTCTATTAATGTTGCTGAATGTTTGCTTTCCTTCCACAAAGCCACATTGATCCATAACTATCAACTTTGGCAACACCTTTGCTATTCTTTTAGCTATTATGGACATACACTTTATAATCATGGTTGAAAATTGAAATGGCCCTATATGAAGTTGGGACTGATGGGTCTTTACTGTCTAAGTATTATAGCCACCTCAGTGTCTTACAATGCTGTAGATAGTTCCCCTCCTTTTAAAATACTGCTAAACAAAATCTTATCACTTCCTTCCCTTCTAGCTTCCAAATTTCCACAGAAGACTTTCCTCCATATTGATTATACGTCACCATTTTTATCCCATCTCCTTCTGTCTTAACTGTCAATTGTTGAGCTTTGTCTGCTTGCAACCTTAGCACACTGAAGTCTTCCATAAATATTTCCAACTGTGCTCCTCCTTGATTTCCACAGTTCTCTGCTTTATATAAATTTTCATAAAATTTCTCAAATATTTCTAATACCTCTACAAGTTATTTTTTTGTTATAGGCTGCCTAAGTTTGGCAACAGCCCTTCCTACTTTCCCTTGTCAAAGTTGTTGTACTAAAAGATTTACGCTATGCAGTTATTATCAAGAAACAGTTACTTAACAGCAACCATTCTAAACTCACACATATTATCCAGATACTCCCTTATTTTCTCTTTAGCACTCTGCAGTTGTGCCTTTTCTTGTTCTGTGAGATTTCCTTTACTCTGCAATACTTTAACATTGCCACTCCCTCTAAATAATGATTATTTCTTAACCATGTCTCTCTTTTATTTCTACCTTATTTTTAAACTCCACTTTCATTTTATCCAACTCACCAGCTATAACTTCTGAATAAATTTCTTTCTTCCCTAATAACTCTGGAATAACCATCCTGGCTAATTGCCATGTTGATAATACATCTTTAATAGTCAACCCAGTGGTCAGAGATTTGGGTACGCATGTAGAAAGTAGCATTACCTTCAATCAGTATGTGGCCACAGTGGTGAGGACATCCTTTTATGTTGCTTTACTTATAAGTAAGGGCATAGCATCTATGTTCAAAGAGGTCATTATCCCACTGTACTCTGTCCTTAGCAGACCAATCATAGAGTACAATGCTTCCTTCAGTATGTACCTGACCAGGCATATCCAGCAACTAGAGCAACCTCAGAGGTTCATTACAAAAAGAATACAAGGCATAACAACCTCCCTTATGCAGAGCGCCTTAAAGCCCTTTCCCACTACTCAGTCTCCTATTGACTGCTGAGTGACAACCTATGCCTGAATTACAAGGCATCCATAAACCCCACAGTTATGAATCTCCTGTGTATACTTTAAGTCAAACAATACCAAAAATACAAGGTCTAGGGAATGAACTTTGTCAGTGACTTAAACAGAACATGCTGGAGAGACAAATATGTGTCCCAAACACTACTGCTCCTGTGGAAAAGGCTTCCCATCCATGTGAAGCTGAGTTTGTCTGTTACCCAATTTAAACACAACCTAGACCAGTGGATGGAGAACTAGAAATTTACTCCAGGCCTGGCACCCATGTCCCTTATGGAGAGGGGTAGTTTAGAAATGCCTGACCCTCAATGTCCTATTTGGACACAGGAGATCATTGTTCTTTCAGGAAAACTTGGTTAGGCTTAGAAAGGCCCTCCAGTTCATTAGAATAGTAACAATCTAGGAATCCATGAATCTATAAATAATTTCCACTACTCATTTCTTAAATTCCTCTCTTTTTGACATATATTCCTTAACCCTGAATTTTTATCTTAGTTGTTATTAGTACATGATCTGAAATAATTATTGGGTGTGTGATGAAGCTTTCAATTAAATGCACATGTTCCTGTGAAATATAATTTCTGCCTAATCTTGTCCAGTTAGTGTACCTTAGGGAATAATATGTACATTTTTTGCAAGTTCCTACTACTGAATTCACATCTTCCATGCCAAGTATTTTCATAAATTTCTTCAGAAATCTGCCCTCTTTTCTTATATTTTCCCTTCTTGTTCTTCCAGATACATTCTTACTGTTGCAAATCAAGTTCTAGTCCCTACCTATAAGCTGAAAGCTAATTATTTCTCCCAAAAAAATTCTTAAGTGCCATAATAGCAATTTTAGATGGAATATAAAAAGACCAAAAACACAAAAATAGACAACCACCACTGCAGAATGAATATAAACATTAATGTAAAACAAAAACAAATCTTAGCGCTTTCACGATACACAGATCACTTCTTCAGTTCTGCAATCAATGTAAGTTCATTCTTGTAAGCAATATGTTGATAATAGGAACTTTTAGGTTGTTTACCCTGTTTCATTGTACCTGTAACTCAAAAGGACTGATTTATGTGGCAATGTGTACACAATGTCTTTGTTTTTATATAGGAATGATTAAACAAAGATTAAAATAATGAATTTATGAATATAACTTGGATATTAAAAACAAGAATGACAAAAATTCTTTATTCAAGCATATTCAGTCCCACTCATACCATTCCTTCTTGTTTTTTAGAGTGGATTATGCACCTCAAAATTTGAGGGGAGCATGGGAAGACCTAATTGAATATAAGGAGATGATATGGCAAATAAGGCTTAATGCTAGTGTCTTCCCTGGCCTTAATGAGTGTATATCTATAAGTAGTGCACTGCATTTGAAGTCTTACAAGGTTTAAACATTTTATTTTTATTTGTTTATAGTATGGATTTATTTTAAACAAACGGTTAAAAGTTTTTGAACAATTAACCAAGTAATATAGGGGTCATGTGATGTGTATTGCTATTTAAGTATGGTAGTATGTGGTGGGCACGGTGGTGCCGTGGTTAGTGTTGTCACCTCACAGCAAGAGGCTCTCCGGTTCAGTTCTTGGCTGAAGTGCCTACTCTGTGGAGTCTGCATATCTTCTCTGTGGTCAAGTGGATTTAAAGACATGCAGATAGGTGCATGCATACATGTGTGGTTGTGCTTTCTTTAAAGGTTGGGTGCTGGGCTGGCAACTTGACACCGTAAAATTTCACTGCCAATCATTAGCAGACTATTGTTCTGTGGTGGCGACCCCTAACTGGGAAAAGCCAAAAAACTATTGTTTTTTTTTTTTAGTATGTGGTGTAATTTTGGATTCTGATGAAGTCTTGGTTATAACCAACGAAAGTTCTTAATCTGTTTGTTTAATAAATTTTAAAATCTTTTTCTGGCTCGCTGGTGTTTTCAGTGGTTCTGGTCCTTGAATTTCCATTTTCAGTGGAGGCTTGGGGAGAAAAGCTCCAATTTACAAATCCAAATTTTTCAACAAGCTATTATATGCAATAAAGCAGTGTTCAAAAAAATTTATACAATTACAAAGTGATTGGTTATACACAAAGGTTTTATGCAATCTATTTAAGTGTTGGTAGTACACATACAATGTTTTAATGGCATTCATTATAAGGAGGGAAAAAGCAGTAGATACATTAATTCATTTATGCACTTTCACGCATGGGAGGTTTTGGATTTTGCCTAAGCAATGATTATATAAAGACAAGCCACAACTGACATAAATAAACTGATGTAGAAACATCAATGAAGTTCAGAAGATTTACAAATTATTACTTGAAATCTAAGAGAGTCATACTAGCCAGCAATGTCTAAGAATTTGCTTATGGTGGACAATAGTTCTGGGCACAAGGACAGATTTGATTGTTAAGAAAGTGGCTTTTTAGAGTGAATCTGAAGGTTTTTAAGAATCAAGCTGTGTAATAGAGGGCAGTAGGCATTCCACAATTTTGCTATGGAGTGGGAGTATAAGCTTTGTCCAGCTCTGTTATTAGGTGTGGATATGCTTAGAAGCTGTTTATTAGTAGACCGAAGATTCTGGGTGGGGATGTAGGACTGTAGGATAGAACAAAGTGAATGGCAGTTTTCTAGGTGGGATATTAGTTTATGAGCAAGAGTTAGTCGGGTGTAATGAAGTTAGTGGGGGAATTCCAACCATTTCAGTTCCTTTATGGCCTGGCAGTGGTGTGTGCGGTTTGGTAGGTAGAGGCAAATTTTGTAATAGCATGATTGTAGTTTGTTGCTTAGAGATGTGTGAAGATTGGTAAAAATGGGGAAATCATAGGGGGGGGGAATATGAGGGTATTTGCTAGTTTTATTTTTGTAGGTTTATCCATGTAGTGCTTATGTCTAGAGTTTGCCTAGTTTAAAATTATTTTTTTATTGTACTAAGAATATGGATGGCACAGTGGTAGCATTGTTGCCTCACAGCAAGAGGTTTTCTGGTTCGATTCTCAGCTGGGGTACTTTCTGTACAGAGTCTGCATGTCCTCCCTGTGTTTGTGTGGGTTTCCTCCGGGTGCTCTGTTTTCCTCCCACATTATAAAGACATGTGTCTGGAGCATTTCTCCCCAGGCCTCCACTGAAAATTGGCTTCATTCCAAGTCAGACTTTCCTGGTTAATAAATAAATATGTTGTTCAAAGGATAGCTTGTCATCATAGTAATGCCTAGCAATTTTGCTGTCTTCACTACTTCAATTTCAGTCTTGCTTTGGAAGTAAATTTTAAAGTCCTGTGGAGGGGGTTTAGATGAAAATAGTAGTATGTTAGATTATTTGGAATTTAGTAGTAGTTGTGCTTCATTTAAACAAGTTTATATGGTTGACAATGCATTTTCTGTTATTTTTAGGAGATCTGGGAAGTTCCTAGAGGAGTATATCATAGTAGTATCATCAGCATATTGGATGAGTGAACTTTGCAGGGAGACTGTGTGGAGATTATTTATAAACACATGAAAAAGCAAAGGTCCAAGACTGGACCCCTGGTGGACTCCTGTCTTATTAACCAGATAACCAGATTGATTGTTATGCCATCTGACAGATTGTTGTCTGTCATTCAGGTAGTTGGTCAACCAGGTAAGGGTATGTTCGAAGCATCCTAATGTTGCTAGTAGTTGTAGTAGTTTAGTATGTGATGCTGTGTTGAAAGCTTTGGATAGGCCTAGTAAAACTACTGTTGTCAATAGAATTAGTGGAAGAAAGTAAGGCTGTAGTAGTACTATGTGCAGATAAAAACCATGTTGGTTGAGGGCTAGGAGATTATTGTCAGAGAGGTGTTTTGGTAGTTGAGTGTGTATACACTTTTCCAATAGTTTAGATAATAGTGAGAGAATGGAAATGGGCAGATAGTTAAATTATTAGTACTTCCACCTTCATGCAGTGGGGTTATGATAGATTTATTCCAGATTTGAGGGACTATGGATTCTGAGATGGATCTGTTAATTAGAATACTGATAGGGTAGGCTATTGCACTGGCAAGAAGTTTCAAGTATTCAGAGAGAAGGTTATCGGCAGATAGGGAACATAGTCTTAGTTTAGTCGGCAATTTAAATACTAGAGTGATGGGCACTGGCTAAGGTGGAAGCCGCGGTGGTGCAGTGGTAGCATTGTCACCTCACAGCAAGAGGTTCTCCCATTCGATTCTCAGCTGGAGTGCCTTCTGTGTGGAGTCTGCATGTCCTCCCCGCAGTCAAGTGGCATACGAAAGACATGTGTAAATTTGCGTGCCTTCGTTGAAGGTTGGACATCGAGCTGGCACCTCAGCACCGTAAAAATCTACTGCTAATCATTAGTGGACCGGAGTTCCGCTGTGGCGACCCCTAACCAGGAAAAGCCGAAAGAAGAACACTGGAGTTGCTGGGGTATTGCTAGTGGTTTCTTTCTGGAGTAAGGGATGAAAGTTGGGGTTTTCATGAACTGGGTTTGAAGTGCTTACCTTATGGTTGGGGAATTTATTTGTTATTGGTGGGGGTGCATTGACAAATTTAACAATGATGTAGATAAAGTGGGAGTTGAAAATATGAGTTATTTGCTGTGGATCTTTATCAGGGGATGGTGATGGGTTTTATGTGGTCTCAGGATTAATGAGAGAAGAGAATTATTTCTAGAATCTTTTTGGATTATTTCTATGACTAGATAATTGTTGTGAAAAATAGTTATTTTTGTCATTTTTAAATAATTTTTTGGCTTTCTTATGAAATTGTTTGAAATTAATTTCATTTGCTTGTTTTTTTTGTTTTTGCACTTTTCTTTCCAGGCTTGGTCTCTAGAAAGAAGAAACTGTTTTGTTGGTTTTATAAGCCAAGGAGCATGATTAAGTTTTGTTCTTTTGTACCAAATGGGGACTAAAGTATTTAGGGTATCAAGGAAGACCTTATTAAAATAGTTTGCAGCTTCTTCTAAGGGTAATGTTTTTAGTGGGGTCCAATTCAGAGCTTTTAAGGAGTTACTGAAAGTTATTTGGTTGAAGTTAGTTAAGTTTCTAGATGTTCTATAAGAGTGGGGGTTGGGTACCTAAGTATGGGTTCTATGTGTAAAAGCTGGTAAATGGTCGCTTAAGCTATCAGGGAAGTTACCAGAGTTGGAATATTTGTGTGGCTCTGAGACTAGAATCCAGTCCAAGGTGGATTCTGGTTGCTTGTTTAGTATTCGTGTAGGGCATGTGACAAGCTATGTATACCTGTGTAAGTTAATACTATTAGCTGGGGAGTTTGAGATTAAATTCTGCCAGTTAATGTTAGCATAAATGCATATATATATATATGTGTGTGTGTGTGTGTGTGTGTGTGTGTGTGTGTGTGTGTGTGTGTGTGTGTGTGTGTGTGTGTGTGTGTGTATATTTCAAGTATGCATGAAAGTAATGGACAGTGTCATTATGGTTTATTTTATTTTCCATTATACAATTCCTCCCCTAAAACGTGCACGCTGATTGGACAGCCCAACCAGCGTGCCCGTTGTAAATCCCTCAATATACTAACGGAAAAAGGTCCGGTCGCCCGGACTTTTTCCGTTAGTATAAAACACTGTCTCGCTATGTTAAAAGAGTTTAACATAGCGACACAGGTTTAAAAAAAGCAAAGGAGATCTCCGTTGATTTTTTAAAGCTGTCTCGCTATGTTAAACTCCTTTAACATAGCGACACAGTGTAACGGAGATCTTGCGATCTCCGTTGCTTTTAAAGCTGTCTCGCTATATTAAATGGGTTTAACATAGCGAGACAGCTTTAAAATAAGCAACGGAGATATCCGTTGCTTATTTTAAAGCTGTCTCGCTATGTTAAACCCATTTAACATAGCGAGACAATTAAAAGCAACGGAGATCGCAAGATCTCCATACTGTTCGCTATGTTAAATGGGTTTAACATAGCGAGACAGCTTTACAATAAGCAACGGAGATCTCCGTTGCTTATTTTAAAGCTGTCTCGCTATGTTAAACCCATTTAACATAGCGAAACAGTGCTTTTGCCCACAGCTCTTATGTACTGCGTAGGCATGCGCAGTACATCAGAACTCCCACAGAATACCAGACAGCTGCGGAAGGGCAGTAAAGAGGCATTATACAATGCCATTATTTAAGAAAAGTAATTATTTCTTTTCTTAAATAATGTCATTGTATAATAATAACCACTTCTGGGTGTGGGTAATGCTGGATTTACCCACGGTTGGCTTTGTTTGGTCCTCGGGCTTCGCCTCGGGACCAAACCACGCCAACCGTGGGTAAATCCAACATTACCCACACCCAGGCGTGGGTTATTGCTATATTAATGTATGTGTACCTATGGTATTATTTAAATTGTGATTTAATAAAGATGTTTAAAAATCATTGCATCTAAAATACTCGGTATATTTTACCGTCTTAAATACTTGATCTTGTGTCTGAGAAAGTAGGCTGTAATAAAACATTTATCTGTGTGTTCATTTATTTATTTATTTATTTATTTATTTGTATAAATTTAACTTAACTTGTTTATGAGAATAACGACTTGCAGCTTTACTGGATTCACTGCAGATTTTAACAAATATTTTACATTTCCTCCCTTACTAGATAGAAGCATTCTTTATATGAATATTAAAACAGCATGTGTAATTCAGTTTCACTGTATAGCTTTCACATTGCCTGTACCCCATTTTATTATTAAATGAGTAATGTTTGACAAAAATATTGTGATATATTATTTAGCTGCATATTATAGGTTACGGGTTGTGATTATATCTTCATGCTGCTGATTTAAATATTGTAAACAAATAGACAAAACAAAATCAAGAAATGACCATAAAGTGAAATTACATACAGAAGTAACAGTTTCACTCTTTCCAAAAGGAGGATTTCTAGGAATAAGTCCTCTAGAAAAAGAGATTATCATGTTAACTTCAGTGAATGTCCTAGCTCTTAAAGGCAATAGCACATGTTGTAAACCATACTGAGCACCCTCTGCAGATGCACACTATAAATCCAAACACAGAAAAAAACACTGCTTGAGATGTTAGCCTGGCTTCCTATAGCCAAAAGGCATAGCCTGCATACAGGACTCTTACTCAACAATTTACTTAGCCTTGGACATTTCTCACCATTAGTGACTCCTCTGTTCCAGTGCACTCACACTTAGGTCTCTCAGATCTTCTGACACCTGTTTAAACTTGTTTTTCACTAGAACAAAACTACAAGGTACCAACTCAGATTTTCTGCTGACCAGAGATTTAGAAATAGCATTCACCACCAAGTCAGGCCCAGCCATACAAAAGTCCTTCACAGTGAGACTGTTTCAGCACCTCAAGTCTACTCATACTTTCAACTGCTGTAACAGGGCTACCTGGTAGTCATACCATGTAACAGGGCCACCTGGTAGTCATACCATGTAACAGGGCCATCTGGTAGTCGTACCATGTAACAGGGCCACCTGGTAGTTGTACCATGTAACAGGGCCACCTGGTAGCTGTACCATGTAACAGGGCTACCTGGTAGTCGTACCATGTAAAAGAGCCACCTGGTACTCATACCATGTAACAGAGCTACCTGGTAGTCATACCATGTAACAGGGCCACCTGGTAGTTGTACCATGTAACAGGGCCACCTGGTAATCATACCAGGCCAACTATGGTTCTCCTAATGGCCTGTTTAGTATGGTTGTTTCTACATGAAGGCCTCATGAGGCTGTCTAGTATCCCATTGCAGGAAATGTTTGGTTTCACTGTCACATGCTGTGTTGATGTGAGGGAAAAAACAAAAAAAAAATTCTTCCTTAGATACAGCTATGGCCAAAATAAGAATCAGCAGGTATATCGAACACTTTTTGTGTGTTGTACTCTTTTAAGATATGGTGTTTGCATACAACTGAAGAAATACAAGGCACAGTAGTAAGAAGCAGGTTAATAGCTGCATCTTATTGGTGAATAGTAAACTAGAAACCTTGGTAAAGGGGCAACAGAAAACTTCCCCTCTAGAATTTAAAAAAAAACACAAACAGCACCTACATTTAGAAGGAAAATGAGGTACTATATAATAAGGAAAGAAAAGGGAGAACCACCTTCTAGATAGACCAGGGATATGTATGTGCATATGATGCATTTTAGGTACTTTGGTGTCATGCTGTAGCCTGTATCTGTATGCATATCATTAATATTTATTTTGCTCATTTAAAATATTGTTGGCCACTAGAAGGTCTGTGGCAACTGTGCTTTGCAAGTGTTCGTTTTATGTGTTTGGGAGCTACTGCTGCCTAACTGAATGCATAAGGCCTTTGTCATGTATCCATTCAGCACAGAGAAAGAGTAGCATATTACAGCTGAAAAAAAAATAATCAAGGAAGTTTGTGCAGCCAGAAGGAAAATGTGCCGTATTGCTTCTGCAATCACAATTTAGTAAAGATGCCCAAGAACAGAAAAGGGGCATCACAGCAATTGCTGAAAAGTAAAACACAATGTTTGTATATGTAAACTCCCTAAGATAATGTTGCATAAATATAAACAAGAATTTGCAGTTCCTTGGTATTTTTGATGAAACGAGCATCCATAGAGAGGGATTAGTAAACCACAGAATAGAAATTATTTACTGACTTGTCCATAAAGCACTTTATGACAAAAGCTGAAAAGTGCTTAGTTGAAGTGAAAAAAGTATTTGATAAAAACTCTAATCATGAGAAACCAGAAATTGTTAAAAAAATAAAATAAAATAAAAGATGATAAAGCCAGACAGCCCTCAGCATACACAAGAACAGAAGGACCTGATAGTGTTTATGGGAGCAATTTTGCATGGAGCAGAGAAAAAAGATGTAACATTTAGAGAAATAAAAAAAAAAAGATGCAAAAGCAACAGTGAAGTAAAAAAAGGAAACATCAATAAAAAAGGGAACAACATTAAATAAGAATATAGAGACAGAAGGTATTAGATTATAAAAAGGTAATTAAAGAAATTAAATAGTTGACAACAGAAAGAGATATATAAAAAGTGCAGAAACTGTAAAGGAGATTATTAGTAAGGAACCTGGGAACGTGAGGGATGAAAGCAGAATGAGAAATCAAAGTGAACCGGGGCAGGAAAGCAGAACACAGACTGAAATCTGAGGCTCTTATATGGGAAACCACATTAGACCTACAAAAGAAAGTGGTCTAAAAATCAAGACAAACTCACTTTGTAGTATTATATATCATATAAACTTTAGCTTACCTTGGTGAGATAAAAGTGACCCGGCAGACCTGAAACAATCAGAAATGTATGTGAATGACTTACAGACTTTTAATCAGCATAATCAAATCTTCATTGTTAATGGTTAGTGAAACTTCAGCTGTAAAAATGCAACAATGGAAACAGATAACCCAAAGTGTATCAAGCCAAGCCTAATGTAGATAAATAAAATAATAAATAAAGCTTGTGTGAGTAATATGCTTGTGATTGTAATGTGCTTAGTGAATAGTTAATGTATTTAAATTACTACAAAACAAAGAAATGAACTGTTGCAGAGGGAATGAACCGTACTGACTACATATACTTGTGTTCTTGTTATATTCCTGGAAAAAGACACTAAAACTTTGAAGTACTAAATGCGTAAGGCATCTGACTTCTGTATCCTATTAAAACAAGATAAGGGTCCCACATTTGGTGGCCATGGTGTCTGATTTGTTATGCCTTGTCCAAAACTATTCAAACTTAAATTCTTTTAAATGCATTTATGTCTTAGCACAATGAAGTGTCCACATAAGCATGGATGTTTGCTGAGAAGTGAATATTTATTAATGATTTTAAAAGGACAGCAGTTCATTTGTTATTTGAAGACGTATCAGTAGTTAATGGGTAGTTCATTAAAAGCATGCCTCTGTCTTCCTAATAAAATGTTGACATGTTTTCCTTGTTATGCTAGTAGGACTTTACTGTGCTGCCTTTAATCCCTGAGATGTTTGAATATAACCCCTGGATTCTGCAATTGTACATTTAGCCATATTCTTTCTTTTACTTTTGCCTCTGCTAACTATGAGAGCACATTATACTATTTGCTGTTGTTGACACTTAAACTGATCCTCACTTTAAGTACCTAAGCTTAATTCTCTTGCACACCTAACATATTCTGCTATTCAGTTTATTTTGTAATCTCACTTTTGGCATCCTTAGTGGTGCCTGAGAAGGGTCTTATGTGGTCAATCTGCTCTTCAAGTTGTTGGTGGGAACTAACAGGCAAGCAAATAAATAAATAAATAAATAGAAGTTTATGCAGCCAAGAATGGACATTTGGACAAGATGGTATAACAAGTTAACTTGGCATCATTAGTACCACAGTTGTGGATGCTGAAACAGCTCAGTTTGGACCCACCCTCACATTCACAGATGAAAAAACATACGAATCTAACTTTTTATGGCATGCAAATTATTTACTTGACTGAACTAAAATAATTCATCATGTAATTAAGAATGGTCTAAAAATAAATCTGGAAGCAAGTCTGCAATACGTAATGTTCCTTGTCAGGCCACAGTGTGTGTGTGTGTGTGTGTGTGTGTGTGTGTGTGTGTGTGTGTGTGTCAGAGAGACAAGCAAACAGACAGATTAAAAGAAACATCTGAAATGCAATAATTTGAGCAAAAATCCCTTCACTTGATCACAGTCAAGCCTTTGAGGTAAACCCAGGCTGATAATAGATGTTCTGGCAGGCTGTATCAGGCTGTATATGAAAACAGAAATACTTTCAGAAAAAATAATCATTTCAACTTTCCACAGTCAAGAGCTTATACTTGGGGTGCAGTCTGCGTGCAGAAATGCTCTAAACTATTCTCTTGTTGTAGTTCTTTGCTCTTGAAAATTAACAACTATGCTAATCATACATTACCTTTCACAATTAGTATATTATTAGACATCCCGAATAGAACCAAGACACTCTCCTCCAAAAAAAAATGAAACCAATCTGGTGGTCCCCTGCCATAAACAAACTTTACAACAAAAGGAAGAAACAGTTGCTGAAAAGAGGAAAATCCCAGGATGCAAAAAACTCCCTTGCCAGCCTCAGTAAGAAGCTGAGATCCCTCATAAAATCCTCCAAAGCTAGTTACGAAAATAAAATTGCCAAAGATTCCAAAGACAAGTACAAGGCATTCTATAGCTATGTCAAGAATCTAAATGGCAATGCTCAGATCTGCTCTAGCTACAACAGA
Organism: Protopterus annectens; assembly: GCF_019279795.1. Taxonomy (NCBI): domain Eukaryota; kingdom Metazoa; phylum Chordata; order Ceratodontiformes; family Protopteridae; genus Protopterus; species Protopterus annectens. The sequence goes on along the minus strand of NC_056726.1, from coordinate 366,169,246 downwards.
ATGGCATTAAATATACTGATCCCAAGGATATTGGCAATATCCTGGCAGATCGATTCAGTGCCAACTTCACTCCCCTCTCAGCCCCTAAAGGGCCCATCTCAATACCGAAAGATTGCCAAATTCCGGTAATAACGGCCACACAGGTAAAAACCACACTCTCCAAAGCTAAGAATACAGCAGCCATGAGACCAGACAACATCCAGAGCTGTGTACTACGTGAACTACAAAATGAACTGGCACCTCACCTAAGTGTCATGTTTAATCATAGCCTCACCTCAGGCTTCGTGCCCACTGAGTGGTGCACAGCTACAGTTATCCCACTCCACAAGTGGGGATCCACCTTGGTTCCTGGGAACTAGCGCTCCATCAGTCTGATGAGCCTGATCTGCAAGGCCATGGAACGTATTATCATGGAAATTACAAACAAAGACATTGGCAACCTTCAAACATTGGACCCCACCCAGTTTGGGTTCATAAAGGGCTGATCTTGTCTCCTGAACCTGAATGACTTCTTCGAATCAGTCTCCAGAGCTGTGGACGAGGGTAAGGCAATTCACACAGCCTATCTGGACCTCGCCAAGGCCTTCAATACCATCCCCCACTCTGGAATCATAGATAAACTTACTAAGCTAGGCATTAATCCCTATGTCACTCAATGGGTTGCCAACTGGCTTACTGACAGAACCCACACTGTAAACGTAGCTCACTCCAAATCCAGCTCCAGACAAGTGGCAAGTGGAGTACCTCAGGGTTCAGTCCTGGGACCGCTCTTGTTTGGCATCTACTTCTCTGAAGTACAGGTCAACACTAAGGGACTCTGGCTAACAAAGTTTGCAGATGACTGCAAACTGGAAGCCATTGTTGAATCCCCAAATGATGTGGATATTCTACAAAAGGGCCTCACAGAAACAGATGCTTGGTGCCAGAGCCATGGGCTCAAGCTCAATGCCAAGAAATGTATAGTTATCCCCTTTGGGAAGAAACATGTACCTGTGAATTACCACATAGGTGGCAGTACACTAAACACTGAAAGTGTGATAAGAGACTTAGGGACACAGGTGGACAGTGGTCTCACCTTCAATAACCAAATCGCCACAACAGTCAGGAAATCCTTCTATGTGGCACAATTCATCACTAACGGTTTTTCATCCAGAAAAAAGGAGGCCATTGTCCCACTGTACTCATCCCTCATTAGACCCATTATAGAATACAATGCCCAGTTTGGTATGTAGCTCTCAAGACATCTGGAACAACTGGAAAGGCCACAGAAATACCTCACTAAAAGAATCACAGGCATAAAGCAGATGCCCTATGCTGACCATCTAAAAAAACTCCAGCTATACTCTGTCGCATATCGTCTACTCAGAGGCAATCTCTGCTTAACATACAAGGCCATGTCAAACCCAGAGCTGTTGGACATGCTACACTTAAAGAAATCCCAATCCCTCAGAGCCACATGCTCCAGGGATCTAAACCTTGTCATCACAGTCTGACGAGCCTGATCTGCAAGGACATGCAACGTATTATCATAGAACTTATAAACAAAGACATTGGCAACCTTCAAACACTGGACCCCACCCAGTTTGGGTTTGTGAAGGGCTGATCTTGTCTCCTGAACCTGATTGACTTCTTCGAATCAGTCTCCTGAGCTGTGGATGAGGGTAAGGCAGTCCACACAGCCTATCTGGACCTCGTCAAGACCTTCAACACCATCCCCCACTCTGGAATCATAGATAAACTTACTAAGCTGGGCATTAATCCCTATGTCACTCAATGGGTTTCCAACTGGCTTACTGACAGAACCCACACTGTAAATGTAGCTGACTCCAAATCCAGCTCCAGACAAGTGACAAGTGGAGTACCTCAGGGTTCAGTCCTGGGACCACTTTTGCCTGGCATCTACTTCTCTGAAGTACAGGCCAACACTAATGGACTCTGGCTAACAAAGTTCGCAGATGACTGCAAACTGGGAGCCATTGCTGAATCCCCAAATTATGTGGCTATTCTACAAAAGGGCCTTACAGAAATAGATGCTTGGTGCCAGAGCCATGGGCTCAAGCTCAATGCCAAGAAATGTATAGTTATCCCCATTGGGAAAAACATGTACTCATGAATTACCGGGTCTGTATTATAACATCGAAGTCTTAAAACTTCAAATGTTATAATATCAACCCCTATTCAGTGGACGCTTGAAATAGTGAAGCTACAGAACACCGAATATTTTCCTAGGGAAAATATTTGGTGGGCTGTTTCTGCAGCTTCTCTATTTCCTCGACTGTGGTGTGAAGGTGACGGACCGGGTTAAGGTAAGTGTGTGAATGGACCGAGGGAAGGTGAGTGCGTGATAGTTAGGGACCTTAGGGTTAGGAAGCGGGTAAGGTGGGTGTGCGTTAGTTAGGGACCTTAGGGCTAGGGAGCAGGTAAGGTGAGTGTGCGTTAGGTAGGGACCTTAGGGTTAGGGAGCAGGTAAGGTGAGTGTGCGTTACTTAGGGACCTTAGGGTTAGGGTTGGGTTAAGGTAAGTGGATAGCTAGTAGTGTATGTACGGTTTAGTGTAGGGTTCTGTGAAGTGTGTACGTGTGGATTATGTATTTTGGTGTGTGTGTGTGTGTTTGTATGTGTGTGTGTGTGTTCTCAGAACAGCTAATTTTTTCCTTTGGAAAAAATTTGCTGTTCTGAGCATTCGAGTATATCACATTTTGAGATTCCAAGGTCGAGCTTATGGTGTTCAATCTTTTGGAATTTTGATAATGTGACATAGACCCAAATTACCACATAGTTGGACATGTTACACTTAAAGAAATCCCAATCCCTCAGAGCCACACGCTCCAGGGATCTAAACCTTGTCATCACAGTCTGACGAGCCTGATCTGCAAGGCCATGGAACATATTATCATAGAACTTATAAACAAAGACATTGGCAACCTTCAAACACTGGACCCCACCCAGTTTGGGTTCGTGAAGGGCTGATCTTGTCTCTTGAACCTGAATGACTTCTTTGAATCAGTCTTCTGAACTGTGGACAAGGGTAAGGTGGTCCACACAGCCTATCTGGACCTCGTCAGGGCCTTCAACACCATCCCCCACTCTGGAATCATAGATAAACTTACTAAGCTGGGCATTAATCCCTACTTCACTCATTGGGTTGCCAACTGGCTTACTGACAGTACCCACACTGTAAACGTAGCTGACTCCAAATCCAGCTCCAGACAAGTGACAAGTGGAGTACCTCAGGGTTCAGTCCTGGGATGCTCTTGCTTGGCATCTATTTCTCTGAAGTACAGGCCAACACTAAGGGACTCTGGCTAACAAAGTTTGCAGATGACTGCAAACTGGGAGCCATTGTTGAATCCCCAAATGATGTGGATATTCTACAAAAGGGCCTTACAGAAACACATGCTTGGTGCCAGAGCCATGGGTTAAGCTCAATGCCAAGAAATGTATAGTTATCCCCTTTGGGAAAAAACATGTACCCATGAACTACCGGATCTATATTATAACATCGAATGTTATAATATCGACCCCTATTCAGCGAACGCTTGAAATAGCGAAGCTGCAGAACACGAATATTTTCCTAGGGAAAGTATTCGGTGGGCCGTTTCTGCAGCTTCACTATTTCCTCGACTGTGGTGCGAAGGTGACGGACCGGGTTAAGGTAAGTGTAAGTGTGTGAATGGACCGAGGTAAGGTGAGAATGTGATAGTTAGGGACCTTGGCGATAGGTAGTGGGTAAGGTGAGTGTGCGTTACTTAGGGACCTTAGGGTTAGGGAGCGGGTAAGGTGAGGGAGCGATAGTTATGAACCTTAGGGTTAGGGAGCGGGTAAGGTGAGTGTGTGTTAGTTAGGGACCATAGGGATAGGGAGTGGGAAAGGTGAGTGTGCGTTAGTTAGGGACCTTAGGGTTAGGGTTGGGTTAAGGTAAGTGGATAGCTAGTAGTGTATGTACGGTTTAGTGTAGGGTTCTGTGAAGTGTGTATGTGTGGATTATGTATTTTGGTGTGCTTGTGCTGTGTGTGTGTATTCTCTGAACAGCAAATTTTTTTCCCTTGGAAAAAAAATCGCTGTTTTGAGCATTCAAGTATATTACATTTCGAGATTCCAAGGTCAAGCTTACGGTGTTCGATCTTTTGGAATTCTGATAATGTGATATAGACCTGAATTACCACATAGGTGGCAGTACACTAAACACCAAAAGTGTGATAAGAGACTTAGGGACACAGGTGGACAGTGGTCTCACCTTCAATAACCACATCACCACAATAGTCAGGAAATCCTTCTATGTGGCACACCTCATCACGAATGGCTTTTCATCCAGAAAAAAGGAGGTCATTGTCCCACTGTACTCATCCCTCATTAGACCCATTATAGAATACAATGCCCAGTTTGGTATGTACCTCTCAAGACATCTGCAACAACTGGAAAGGCCACAGAAATACCTCACTAAAAGAATCACAGGCCTAAAGCAGATGCCCTATGCTGACCATTTAAAAAAACTCCACCTATACTCTGTGGCATATCGTCTACTCAGAGGCAATCTCTGCTTAACATACAAGGCCATGTCAAACCCAGAGCTGTTGGACATGCTCCACTTAAAGAAATCCCAATCCCTCAGAACCACACACTCCAGGGATCTAAACCTTGTCATCACAATGAACAAAACATACTGGAGGGATAGGTTCCTGACCCAGACATTCCCCATACTCTGGAATAGACTGCCGATACATGTCAAGCAGAGCGCCTCCTTAGCCCTCTTCAAAAGGAACCTTGACAATTGGATGGGAGATAGGAAATTCACCCTGGGGATCACGTCAGTCACGCTGCTAGACAGGAGACCAGGGAAGTTAATAATGTGGGAAGAAATATCCAGGGAATTGTTATGGCTAGGCTTGTATAGGCCCTTGGGCCACTAGCCTAGTACCAACCTATGAGCCTATGAACCTATGGAGTAGCTCAAGTTCATTGCCTTGTTTGACCAGCCTTGAGATATATTTATTTTTGACGTAAATCGAGAAACCTCCACCTTTAGTCCCTGTCTGTGTAGTAGCTGGTCTAAATGTGTGGAAGGCATTATAACCTTGCACTGCCAGTGTGCTCTCAGCAGCTTTAAACAATGTCTCAATGACCACACATATGTCATCATTCTCTAGGGTGAAGACAGCTTCTAGGGAGTGGAGTTTTTTTGTTTAGATTCCTAGCACTGAGCAGCAATACCTATAGATTTTCTTGGTTTTCATTTGCTATGTCAGAAGTACTTTCAATTTGGCATTGCCTAAAAAAGGAACTATGGGGGAAGACAATGTTTTAGCTAATATTCAAAAGCCTAGAGGGGAGAATTGCAGACCATCCCTGGCAAAGCAGCATGGTCTATTGACCATGTACTTCCATGCTGACAAATATTGCACTCCCTTAAAATGACAACAGAAACTAAGCCAATTTTTAAAGTCAGTCATCTTTTGTTCATTTTGCGGCATTATCCTTACAGAAGGTAACATTCTGCTCAGTGCTAAGCTCATACCAGCCTGGGACAAATGTTCCAAGAGCTCCATGATGTCTCTCTTCATATGGTCTAGGGAGGTATGTCTCAGATCATTTACACCCATATGGACTATGACTGAGTCATACTGGTACTTGTGGTCCAATGACCTGAGTGTGTGTGTAATGTGCCAGATGCTAGCCTCTGATAAGTAACTGACTGTGACTTTTTCCTTACTGAGCCTGGTGAGAGGAACATCAGCGTGTCTCATGATGGAGTCTCCAATGACCAGAATGTTGGATTCTGTGGTGGCTTGCCATATGGGCTTAGAAGTAGAGGCTTCATGAGATGTGGCTGTACGTGTTGATGTGGGTATTGTTTTGAAAGAGTGCATTCAGGGCTGCTGCGGATATTTATTATGTGCACTTCATCTAAGAGGTCTTTGGGGTTTAGAAAGGTTACATTTAAGTGCCTCAGCATATGTGGGTCTATATGTCTGCTTTGAATTGTGTGTGATGGGTGCAGTGTGTGTACTACTGACAACCTTATCAACATTAGGAGTACTTTTATGTGAGAACTTTGTCTCCAGTGACATTGTGTAAATACATCTCTCACATACTGTATCAGTTTGCTTGAGAATTAGCAATTTTTATATTGCCTCAGGATGCCTATATTCACCAAGCAGATAACGGAGATAGTAGGCAAATTCATATGCATGGCAAAAGACCCTTTTTTATTGCTTAGACAGTTGGAGTGAGAATATAAAGCAATGTTAGGAGTATCCAGTTTGCAACTCTGGAGACAGTGCTTGTCACTGCAAACTAGTTGTCCTGTGTGCACTGGATATTGGTGAAATTTTTATTATACTTTTGCAGAATAAATGTCACTCAAGGAGTCACTGCCAAACACTTAAGGGGAAACTAATAAATAGACCCTGGAAATTTAAGAATTAAGTATTTAGGCAGATGTTCTGAAGTTAGAAACAAATCAAGTAGTACTTACTGAAAACTATGTCCCAGATGATGCAAAGGTGTGTCAGCTTGTTGTAGCCTTTTCCTGGTAGATGCCTTGAATAGCAACCAGACAAATCAGAAATGTCAAGCACAGACACTCATTGCCTAACAAGAAACAGTCTGGAATCAATTCAATCTGCTCCTTCTCTCACCAGGAGCAGAATATAAGCACAATTTATTTTATTTAACATTTGCTTACAGGGAAAGTCCAACTGGGACAGAGCCCATTTTCAGCGGAAGCCTGGGGAGAAATGCACCAGATGCATGTCTTTGGAATGTGGAAGGAAACTGGAACACCTGGAGGAAACCCACACAAAATGCAGGGAGAACATGCAGACTCTGCACAGAAGGCACACCAGCCAATAATGGAACTGGAGGACCTCTTGCTGTGAGGTGACAATGCTGACCGCTGCACCACTGCATTGCCCACTGCTGCACCACTGCATCACCCAACAAATTCCAAGCTATGACCTGTGAAGCAGTTATTAGGTTTTCCTGTGATCAGCAGTCTCCATGAAATAATGTCCCTGTGCTCCTTCTCTCACCAGGAAAAATATGAAACATTAATCCCAAGATGACTACTGAGAGGCAGAATGTGGGCTGTCCAATAACTGGTGGTCTTGCAATAGATGTTGCTGATTTTAAAGGTAAGATGGAAAATATCAGTTAATATCCTAAGCACTGCAGTGTGAACTAAGCAGTTAGATATGAAAGAGGGGGTTAACTTAAGCTTTATCTGTCTAAGTGGAGAGCCACTAATTTAAAAAGTACAAGATAGATTGAAAGGGGGTGGGCACTTTGTATTCTGGTCCTATGGAATACAATGGAATGGCCAATACATTTAAATAGGTGAACTGGGTGATTTCACAAAATGATAATTTTGTGCTTACTCACAACAACCAATGAAAGGGGAAAGGGAAGTAGATATCTGGGAGCTTGGCATAATGATTAAGGTGTTTACCTTACAAACACAAGGTGCAGGGTTTGATTCTCACATGGGGTAATTGGCTAGGCTTAAAATGACCCACAAGGACAGTTAACCTAGTACTAATCTATGGTCAAATTAAAATAAGGGGCAGGCAACTAGAAAGACAGCTGAGTTTAAGAACATAACAGCACTGTGGCTGGAGAGTGGATAAAACTTAATTTTTGTGTGACTCACAAGAGACACAGCTGTAGCCTTTTTTCCTAGTTTTAATATGCAATTAAATGAAGAATACAAGTAAAACACAGTGTAAAGAAAACAAATTACAATATACAAAATAGAAGAAGGCAATAAAGTAATACAAAATACAAGAAAGCAAAAGCAAACTAACCTTTCCCTCACAGCAATTTGTGGTGGAGTCTGGGTGAGCTTTTCCAGTAAAGCTTTGAAATGTTTTAATGTATCCCTTAAATAGAAGATTAAGTTCCTAGCTCCACCCACAGTTCACAGATAATTAACCTTAATTGACCTGTTCTAACTTTTGTGTGACTCCTTAATTGACCTGTTCTAATTTCTATGTGGTTCACAAGAAACACAGCTGTGTTCCATTTCCTAGTTTTAATACGTAATTAAAAGCAGAATACCAGTAAAACACAATGTAAAGAAAACAAATCGCGATATACAAAACATAAGAAGGCAATAAAGTAATACAAAATACAAGAAGGCAAAAGCAAACTAACCCTTCCCTCACAGGAAGTTGTGGCAGGATCTGAGTGAGCTTTTCCAGTAAAGCCTAAGTTCATAGCTAATTACTAGGCTAGCTTTCTTAATAGGGCATTCTAGGCTTAATGAATCTCCTTCCCAAAAGTGAGACTCAAACCATGTACCTTGTGTTTGCAAGTCAAACACCTTAACTATTATTAAACAAAGTTACTGTGACCAAAAAGACAAAAAGTTCCGTACCACCGACAGATAAATCAATTCTTTTATTTTCCAACTCTCACAGTAAAATTCAACGGAATGAGCGCTTTCGTCTGCCCAAAGCAGACTTCATCAGATAATGAACCAGTGGTGCCTCCTGTTTTTATACACATTAAAAACAATTATCTAATTTACAAATAATTATTCAATTGATTACAATTATTAAAACCAGAATTCTGAAGGTTAAAAATTCTCTTCCTTAAATATACTGTTTCCTTGTTTAAACTGCAAAACATTGAAAAGCTGATATAAAGTGCAACAGTGCTTGAACATATGATCTGGTTTTCTTTATATATATGTATATGTAAAAAAAGAAGAAAAATTCTTTGTTATACAATTGTTAAAAATTAATAAAAGTTAATAAGTTATTTTGTTTTTAAAAGACAGATTTATAAGTAAATTAGTGCATATTTGATGTGTTGTAAATAATACATTTGGAATGCCCTCCTTTTTATTCAGCCATGTATTTGATTTACACTGAAACTAGTATAATAATGAATAAAAATATAATAATGATAAATCATTAAATAAATATAAAAACAATAATAAATATGTAATAATAAATCATTAAAAATATTTAAATCTTGTCCTGATGATTAAGAAAATTACTGGTGTTATATATATTATAACTATTATACCAACCCCCAGTCTTTTAGTAAGTTATTTAGTTAGCTGAATTTTCTTGACCAGGTTTCTACCACTATACCTATGGCCTATTTTCAGGAGATACCCAAGGTAACAGCCATACTAATTAGGGGAAATTTGGCCAAACCACCAGGGAAATTCCCCTATTTTTTCAAGTAGGGTAAGACTGAAGGTGTGACATACACGATGGAGAGAAGGGAGAGTGCAAGGTCATCTGGAGTAATACCGCAGGCAGAAACTGCAGAGCTGGAAACAAATGTGGATATAGCAGACATTAAGTTGACAGCTTTGGACACTAGTGATTTGAATAGTGCCATATTAAACTAACAAATTTACAAAAAAGAACCAGAAGGAGATAAAGAAATACCATGGTGTAGAGCAGTCAAAAAAGTAGATTCCATCGCAGGAAGGTGTGGAGCACCACAGTGTGATTATCTGGAGTTAGCTGAGCATGACACCATTGAAGACACAACTGTTGCAAGGAACACAAGGAAGCCAGAGCATTGTGACTATTCATATGCTGCAGTGGTCCCTGATTGGGAAAGGAGAGTTACCTACAAAATAGTCTCAGAACAGACCACGAGTAAAAATAAAAACAAAGAAAGGCATTTCTCATCAGCAGGTACACTGTATGGAGTAAATTAATACAGCATTCAGGTTTTGAGACAAAAGAACATTCGTTCTTTGATACATTTAGCAAAGCAGTACTTTTGCAAAGTGGCATTTCAAACATTCGTTTTGTTAGACAAGTCTATGAATATGTTGGTAAAGAAAAATTTCCTATGGAATAAGTGTGTATATATGAACTTGAATGTGACAGGGAGAAGAAAGCATGTTATAGTTCAGTTGAGAATAAGATGATGTCATGGAATGGGGTGGTGAAAGAAGGGTTTAAAGAAGTCTTTGCTAATATTGTACAAATAAAAAATATGTATGGATTGGTGCATGGAATAATTGTTTGTTTGTGTCTTTCGGCTTTTCCCAGTTAGGGGTCGCCACAGCGGAACTCCGGTCCGCTAATGATTGGTAGTGGATTTTTACGTACCGGGTTACCAGCCCTGATGCACAACCTTCAACGAAGGCACGCCCCATTCATGTATGCCTCCACACAGAAGACGGTCTAGCTGAGAATCTAACTGGACAACATCTTGCTATGAGGCCACAACGCTACCACAGCACTAAAATATAATAAATGCAATATATACTGAGTGTGTGAGTGTGAACATGATAAATGGATATAGGGCAGCTCTAAAGTATTGAAAACAATGCAAGATTAGATATTTCTGCAGAAAACAATCCCATCTGATTGATGTATATACAATCATAGGAGAAAGGACAATCATAAAAAATGTAAAATCATATATAAAAAATCCTTAAAAGAGGGACATTTGTGGCTTGACTGCCCTTGAAAAAGGCAAATGAAAGAAGAAGAAGTAGAAAATGGGTAAGATGATAAAGCACAAAACATATCTGAAGCTGAAAATGTCTTGGAAAAAAGGGGAAATGTACTTTCCCAGACAGAATCTGAATCTGAACAAGAAATAGTAACAAAAACAGGTCTGAAGTTTTTTATACAGGGAATAAAGCAAGAAAAAGAATGACACCAGTAAAGAAGCAATAAGACTTCAAGAGAAAACAGTAAATATTTGAAAAGAAAAAAAATAAAATGTGAAAAATAAGATACAAAATAGGTTACTTCATAGTATCGTTAAATGCAAACAGCATAAAAAGTGATTTAAGAAGTTCTGGCATGTATAAATGGTGCAAAACACGATTTGATAAGTTTAATAATGAGAGATTTCTGATAGACATGCAAGGAATGCAATTCCAGAAGACTTGGGGAAGGGAGGTACTGTGGAGTTTTAGAAAAGAAAAATGATCTGTAATTGTAGTATTGGCAAATACTAGTGAAATATATTGGATATTATTGTAGATTATCCAAAAATAATGTTAATTCTTGACTGTAGGATATGGGAAAGCATAACAAGAGTATAATTCTACATGCATATGCAAATATGAGAGAAAAATTAAAGGTCAGAGGATTCTAGAATGCATATTTTGATTGCAGGAGTTCTTAACCGTATTATAAAACAAAAGGAAAGAAAATAGCAATTGATGTTAACATATGTAAGGAACTGATGTTATATGTAAAACTGAATGTGACAAAAGGCATACTATTTGCTTAAAAGACAGGAAATCTGAGAATGTAAACAGACTTTATTTTGTATGCAAACAAGTTAATGGAAGTAGAAGAGGGGAAAAATAGTTCTTTTTCATCTCACTTGTCTATACAGACACTATTTGATGTGGATAAGATAAAGATATAAATGGAAAATTGAAAATAATAAAAAGTTAATATGTATGTGTAGTTCTTTAGAAATGTTGATAAAAGAGAAGCCAATGTTGTTTAGGGGACATAAAATGGTATGTGCATTTTATAAGTCATGGACACAATACAAGGGGAAGTATAACATAGTATATTTAGAATTTGAACAAGAATTGCACAAAAGTAAAGCAGACCTAGAACTGCAAAGGAAATGAGGACATTTGAGAAGGGGTTAAGTGAAGGGGACATAGAAAATTTAAGACAGTTCAGAGATATATGAAGTAAATAAAGATGAGTGTGGTTTTAGTGTGGAATATAATTGTCAAAAAGGAAGAAGGAAGAAGTTACACTGCATGTAATTAAAAGACTGAAAATAATCAAAATTAGGATACAGGAAACAGAGCTAGGGTTGGTTGAGGTAGTATGAAGACAGGGCAAACTAATGGATAGAGTTAGGGAGCATATAACAGAGATACATAATGATACTAGGAAAGTAAAGGTGTCAGGTGAAAAAGATAGGCGATGGAGTGAAAGATATATTGGAAAGAGAAATATAGACAGAGGACTCTGAATCTATAATAAGTAATAGGTAACATATAAAATGTACCAGGGTATAATGGAATAGGGTATACGTTTTTACAAGAGATGATAAAAGAAGATAAAAATATGTTTGATAGAAATATTAAATGAAAGGTTAATTAAAGTGTTAAATATAGAAGAAATTTGTATAGGATGATTAAATTCTGGTGGAAAAAATGGGTACAGATGTAAGTTGCAAAACTGGTTTCTGATTGTATCATAAAATGTAGATCATAAGATTAAAATGAAATTTTACAGAAAAAAATGAGATAGTGATGGGTAAAGTAATAGAAGAAGGTGGGTTAAAGGAACATGATAATGATATGCCATTGTTTTAAAAGAGATTGTGGCTAGTATAAATAAAGATCAAATGGAATAATAGTGGACTGTGGCATAATGAAACTATTTAATAATGTAGCACATGGCAGTTGTAGGATGTGCTGGAGCCTTAAGGTATAGGTACGAAAATGAGTTATTACAGGGGGCATATAAAATATATGGGTAATGATGCTAGTGAACTATGGTTAAGATAACGATGAATAAAGGGGTAAGACAGTGGTGCCCAATGAATAGGGATTTGTTTAGTATACTAGTGAATGCTGTATTAGAAATAAGGGAAAAATAAACTAAGGTGATATACAAAGAAGGGAAAGAAGTACCACTGGTTATGATGACGATGTAGTCACTTTTCTCCCCTGCCTCCCTGGCTGATTTTTAAACACTCTATCTAGTGCCCCACAACCATTGCTGGGTCTACCAGCCACCTGCTAACCCTCCAGGACTTTCTCCGATAGGGCTGGGGCTGGTGCAGAACTTAAGGGCATCCTGGAGATCTGGCCAAATACATCTACATTTTTTTTCTGGCCTATTCCATTACTTCCTTCTCACCCTGCAGTCACTGACCATTGTCTGAAGGATACTCCCCTAATGACCACACCTCCCTAGTGAGCATCATCAAGGAACAGCCTACTTCCCACAATGGGCTTGCCTATCCCTCCCTGCCAGCACCTTAGATGTCCAGGATGCTAACCAAACCCAGGTCACCTTGGCAGTAGTTAGGCCTTTATCCCTCTACATAATGGATGATTTTATGTTAACATTTTTAAAAAGTATATATGGTACACTGAGTTTTACTAGGTAAAGTTGTACATAGAAAGGATGTGTTTAGTTTTACAGTGAATAAGAAATGAATTGTTAGAGATTATTTTCAGTGTGATATGGGAGTGAAGACTTAACCTAATTAAAGGGGGGAGTTACATAATGACAATAAAAAAAACAGAATCAACCCAGTTATGTACCCACCATCTTTGCATTTGTATTGGATCATGGAAACACTGAAATATAATAGAGTATTTATTAAGAAGGATGTGATTAGCTAAGTAGGAATAATTCCAGGAAGAAGGTTGAAGTAAGGAAGAAAACAGTAATAGAAAGTGAATTGTTAGTAAAAAATAAGTTAATGTTATGATAGCTGGATTCTGTGGATTTTAAAAGTATTCCACAAGGGCAGTGCTATAATGATATTATGGGCAAATATTTTTGACTGATCCATGGGAAAAATTGGTGGCAAATACTGCAAGGACTAGAAGAGAAAGAAAGATAAAATGGGAGTGACATAGTCTTCTTTGATGAATTAAAAAAATTACCAGTAAAAGCAAAAATTATATGATGAATAAACAACAAAAAGGAAAGGTTATGCCATATTTGTAATGTGGAAAAGGCTGCTAAGCATTTTTTGATTTGTTGTGAAAGAGCAATGGAATTTTGGCTGAGTACAAAAAAAGTTATACAAGATAAGTAAATACAAGCAGTGAACATGAATATGATATTGCATGGAGAATCTGATACAGAAAAAAATAACAAACTTAAAAATATATTGTATTTTCATGAATATGTTTTATTTTAAAAGTTAGATATGAGAAATTGAACAAAATTTTATTACATATGTGATTGCTTATACAACTATTTTATAATTATATGCTTTTATAATGCTAATTTTTGGCAGACAATCATTGCTTATTCTTACTTTCAATAACTTGCCATTGTTAAGCATGTAAATCTGTATATCACAAACAACTATTTTGCCTAGTCTTGAGATGTGAGGAATTATTGTAGAGTAAGAAGTAGGAAATTACTTTGAATAAAATAAAGCTTTTGTTGCAACAAAATGGGGATATGTCATGTTTTAAAAATCTGTATGAAAAAGGAAGACATTTAAATATGTAAATGTTATATATGTATATAAAATTTTGTTATAAACACCCCTACTTTTGACAAGTACTATGCAGTCTTTTTCATCCACCTGAGCTACCATCAGCTAAGGCAGATGGGACTTTGGTTTAATGTTTCCTCCTAAGAACTTGCACACTCAGTGGAGCATCATACCCTTATACTGTATTTTAGTTTCACTATGTGTGCTACCTGTTGTTGAGCCATTGACTAACTAGACAAAATGAGATGCACTACATGAGAAAACATTTCTTGTCTGTAAATTCATTGTTTATAGGTATATTAGACAATACACCATATTTAATATGTTTAAGTCCTCATTGCTGTTTATTAAGACCCCTCTGTCAAATCTGTAAGAAAAAAATAGTTAATTAAAGTAGTTAAAATAGCCCACAGAGCCACTATACACATTTATCATATATGGTTAGTTTACACCTCCAACATTTACTCCAAACTGAAGAGCCAGCTTTAGTCACATGACTCACACCCTGGACTTTCTGCCATCTTAAAGAAAAAGTACTTGCACACTAAATATGCGACACATTCTCCCCCACAGCAATCGCTTTACATTTTTTTGGTTATTGTCTCTGCAGATGATGAAAACCTGGTAAATCCATCTTTTTTCAAAGGGTGATTAAACCCTTTCACCTATTTTATTTATTCATTCATTCATTCATTTAATTAGTTAGTTAATTAGTTATTCATTCATTGGTTCATTTATTTATTAACTAGGGTAAAGCAGTGCTCTCCATGGGCCTTCAGAGTTGGCTATGTAATGCAAAGGGCGTGGACGACTCCCACTTAGGGGGTTTAGGGGGTACAGGTTCCCGACTCACACATACTGAAAAAAAACATTTGATTTCTAGGAATTTTCAGTGATATTTATAATTACCTAACTCTTTCTTTTAATAGATGTCACATTTGCAATAAAATTTAGTTTTTCATATTTCACCTTTAATAATACAATACTTTCCCAACTCCCAGTCCACAGCCTTAAAGAGTTTCTTATACTTATACTTCCCATCTCTTTTATGACTCCATAGTTCACCTTTAAGGCATTTACCAACTCTCTTTGAGAGCTATTTCAACAAGCAACTTAAATGTGTAAAAACACATAATTAAGAATTTTCATGTGTGTATCACATATTAGGGCTCCCTACTAAAATGTCAGCACTTAAAATGCTGACCGCCAACAAGCCAGAAAAAAAAGACCTAAAACCCAGGAAAAGAGCAAATCTTGAAGATCACTCTTCTCCTTTAAATGTTTTTTTTTTCAGAAGAAAGCCCCCCTGCACCCTCTGATATGGGGAAAATCCCCCATACCCCCAAACTTGTATATACCAACTTGAAGATTGACATGCCTTGAAGAACAGGGAATATTCTCAGAAATGACCATGTCATACTTTGTACATGTAATTAAATTTTGTGGCCATTCAGTCTCCGTATTTTGGAACTTGCTCTAACAGGTCCCAATATTTCAAATAGTTACTATGTAAGTCTTTAAAGACTGTAGGTTTACTGATGTCCTTTTTTCTTTTGGTTATTTGTTATGTTTGGTTGTGCATATTTGTGTGTATGTATACAGTATATATTGATGCAAAAAAGTTTTGTTTTCTTTCTTTATGCTGTTTTTCCCTTGAAAATTGAAAAAATAAATTTGCCTGGGACTTCATTAAGGTTCATAGCATTAGCCATAGTATGGTTCTTGCTAGAAATGTCATTTCAGCTCAATGTACCCACTTGTAATTCAGGAACATGCTAGCCACAACAAGGTAAGACTTCATTATTGACTAATTTGCATTTTTCCTGAATCATAGTTACTATTGTGATGTACAGATCATGGCTGATGATCACTGACCAAACCCAACTAATCTCTAATTGCCTTAATATCTGCTGTTATGCATAACCTTTTTATTTTCTGCCACCTCCATAAATATCCTCCTCAAAATTTCTCATAGAATTATTGTACAGTTGTCTTATTTTTCTCTTTTTCTGTCTTCTAAAAGGGTATTAAGGTTGCCCACCCTACTAATCACGTCTGGAATAAGTAAGTAAGACTCAATCCTTGTAAAGATTTCCCCCCCCCCTCTCACCCACTGTTATTGGAGTATAAGCATATGTTTACCATCTAACCATATATCACACACTAAAAGTATGGAATGTGAATGCTAATTTTCTTTCTTCCAGCAATCATACTCATCACCCAGACAAACATGGGACCCCAAATGACCAAGCGGGTTCCTCCACTACTGTAATTTAATCATGTTTCTATCTGCTTCATAGAATATCTCATATCTTATAGATAAATCACATCTGCATCAATCTCATCTGTCCACACAAAATCAAATTATTTTGTATGAAAACTGTTTGCATCATAAAATATATTCAAGTCCCTCATTGTAACTCAATTTTTCATAACATCATTTTCCATTTATTTTAACTTTGTTTTAAATTTCCTGCCCCAATAGATGCCTTTCTTCTGACAGTGCTCACCCAGCCTTATTCTGAAATTCTTCAGACTATTAACTAAATAAATATTCTCCTATACTTCCTTCCTTTTTTTATACAATATTGTGGTATTTTAGACTTTTCTGACTCATTTTATGGCATACTTTCCATCAATTCCCTTTGTTTGATTAATTCTTTTATTCCCTTGTTGCTTATTAGTTACATAATTTTCTTTATCATTTACATTATTATTAGAATCAGTATTACAGTCTGCCCAATAATGTTCCTGAGATTGATAATACTGTATATTTTCTGGGGCATACAATTTTATATTGATAATATTCTTCATAACTGTTATACCTTTATTTGGGACAGTTTGCAGAAACATACCTACTTATACACAGTAATAGCATGAAGGCACCAAAACAGATTCATAGGTTTACAGTTTCTTATTAAGTTAACAGCCAAGGAGACCACCAAGAAGAACAGCCATATCAATGTCACTCATTAAGTATATTTTCACCACATATTCCCTGCAAAATTTTGCAGTCACCTATCAATATAACATAATATTAACAACTAGAACATAACTATGAACATTTTAAACTTGTCAAAGTGCCTTTGGCTAATAACTTAAAATATAAAATTCTCAGTAGACATATGAAAGGCCAGTACTGTAACAGATTGCTTGCTGATTTTATGCTGGTACTAAAAAGATTCTAGTCTCATATAAATATTATTCTGATAGTTGCACAAAGGAAATTACCCTACAATGTGCAATGTTTGCAATAACAAGTGATCACTTCATTAAGACAAACTTCACTTGTTAATTATTTTGCTGATGGGACTGTTCAGTTGTACATCTTTGTATACATCATATTTATTGTGCATGTTAGCATGATCTAGCAGCTTTTTATGTTACATGTTTTTACTATATTTTTTCCAGAATATGTCATTTATAAAACATAACTTATGCATTAAATTTACCTTAAAAAACAAATTTCAAGAAAAGTATAGAAAAGTAAATAGCTATATGCAATATTTACAATGTATGCCTAATATATATAATTTTTGACAAAAATCAAAATTAAACATATTACTGTCCACCTAGTTCTCACTCTTATGACATTTTAGTCAGATAAATTATTATTTTGCAAATAAACATCAATTCAAGAAAAAAACTTTGGCTCATGGATTCTTTAAAATGGGTTTTTGGATTTTTTTTTCTTTATGTCAATTTCCCTTAGTGCAACCTAGTGAGGAAATTACAAGAATTCTTCAAATTGAGGTGCAGAGTCTTTCATCTATCTTCTTTATATTTTTTCCTTACCATAGCTAGGATCATCCATAGTAGATAAGAGTTTTCTAAAGTCATTTGATTACCATCTGGAATGTTACGTAGAGCTAATCTCTTATCTAAAGAAAAGTTATCAGTCCACAAAACCTGAAGAAAATTTTTGATATTATTCCAATAAGTATTTAAAGAAGGGCAGTCACAAAATATGTGTGACCAATTAGCCTTACAGCTCTGTTTACATCTCCAACAATCTGCGATATTTTCTTCATTAAATTTTGCTTTTCTGCTAGGTGTTAATAAGGGGGTCTATATCATTTTGTCATGTCCCATATCAGCAAATACCTCTTCATTCAACACCTATTTATCAAAACTACTATTCAAAGAATAGACTTTTCAGTGAAAATTTTCTTAGGGCAAAACAATGGTTGGCCACCATCTGGAATTTGCCATTTTCCCCTCTGTAGTGTGATCTGAGAGTTGGTATATTTAGTTGGGGGGGGCAGGTGTTAAGTTTTATGATTTTGTTCACTGTCGCTAGAGTGGCCTGCTGTTGGTTTGTCCTAGGAAAAAATTTACTGAAAAGTCCATTTACTGATTAGGAGCTTTGATTAATAGTTGTTTGATGAAGAGGTATTCACTAATGTGGGATTCGAAAAAGTGATATAAATCCATTAATAAGGCTCTGTGTAAGAACTTCCATGTAATGATATATGTTTCTTACAAGTTTTAATGAATAGCTTCCATTGTTTTTCAGTTACGAATGTATTAGTTCTTTGAGTAATATAATTCCAAAAAATTGCTGTTGCTGTTATTGTTATAGGGAATAAAAAGTTTGTATAGAATAGAGATTGTATTCTTTGGACCAAATTTGTTACATATTATGTTATATAGAAAAAGGATTAATGATGGTGTTTCCTTATTTTAAGAATGAGATAATTGAAAAACATTATTACTGAAATATGGTCTGATACGTTGTGTGGTGATCCAGTCTTGGAGGTCTAAATTAAATTCAAATGTTAATGACTTTGCTGACTTTTTTCTGTTTCTTTTCTCCGAAGACAATTATACCAACCCATGAAATTTTCATTGTTCCATTTATCAATTTTTTGTATATAAGTACTTTCAAAAAATAATTAGTTTTACTGAAAGGCATTAATGAATTATACTAAAGATTTAAATCTATATCACCTAGAATTATAGATTTAAAATTCTTTAAAATAAAATAGATATACTTGGATTCTGTAAGCGAATGAATATTAAATTGGATATAATTACGTATATTTTAACAGTAGGTGAGAAATTGTATTACCTATTTTAACAGTAGGGGAGAATTTTATTTTCATTTTATTAGGACTGAAGATTGAAAAATGAAGATATTCACAATTTATTATATAGTATCTAGACATTTATTGCTCTAAAAATGTCTATTATGGCATATATTTCTATATTTGAAATTTTGATACCCCATAATTCCCAAGATTTAAGATGCTGACCAATATCTAGTCTTCTTCTTTGGCAGGCAGGGGACCAAAGAAAGCTTAGCAGTAACTAATTTATTTTTCTAAAGGATTTTTATCAAGGGGAAGAGATAATATGTGTATTATATACAGAATTATGGGGAGTAGGATCATATTAATTAACTACAACCTGTTGTCAAAGGAGATAACTAGTTTATTCTAGATGATTATCATTTTAAAAATAGAATTCAGAATTCTTTCATAGTTAGTATCGCTGATTTATTTGATTTTTTAAAATAGAAATGTTTAGATATGATTAAAGTAAGATTCTTTACCAATAAAACAACATTAGGGAAACTCAATTTATTATTTTTATTTATAAAAAATATATATTAAGATTTCAAGTTATTAAAAGGAAGACCAGGCAACTTTCCAAAGTTTTTAATAATATAGGCCAATTTGTGATCTGGAAATTTCAGTGTGCATTGTTGTTATTAGTTTAGATTTTTTACTGTATATTACTATTTCCTTTTATGGCTGTTCGCTTTATGTGATGGCTGTCCCAGTTACTGTGCTTATATCACTATAAGCTAAATTGTTATTTTGACTTCTATCCAGACTAATTCATGTTTTCTTCTAATAATTGCATACTGCCTTATCTTGCCTTTATGGCTTGGGTCATAGCTGAAAATCATCTTTAGACCAGACCACTTACCCAGTTAACAAAGATAAACAAATAAAGAAAAAGAAAAAAGAAAAAAAAGAGAAATAGCCGACATAGCATCTACTCTTTAGATATATGGTCACAAGTGGCAGCAACTGCAATAGGCCCTTACCCAGTGTTTTAAGTGAGTTGACTTTAAACACTTGTCAGTTTATAGCCTCATTCTAAAGCCTTTACAGTCACTCTCATTTCATTCCATTTTCATTTCTGTATGATAATGACAAGTGAAATATGTTTTTTTGTCATTTCTAAAAATTCTCTCCTCCAGAAAAATAGCCCTGGCTTTGATCAATTAAGCTTTCAGATTAAATCACTGAAAGCCCTTAAGACAATTAGACTGCCATTCTTTATAGTCTCAAAAAATCCTCTGAGCAGGTGACATTATACTGCTGCTAAATTACATAATCAATTTTTGAAAGACTGTAACTGGTTTGATAATTAAGACAAAATGTTTTTAATGGATTCCTTGAACAAAAAATCCCTTCCATTAATATTAGTCTTGTGTAAAGACAACTACTTTTAGAACTTTTTGTCTTCTACTATAAGTTATACATTTAAGGTACGCATCAATACATTCTCTCAAAAATGGGTACATCATTGTCTCATATACTATCATATTGTGTATCTCCCAAATGTTAATGAGAAGCTCTTGAGCCCAGAATGTTGGTTCTGGGGGTTAACTTTGTAAATAATTTTCCTCCTTTGCTCTTTCAGCAACAATATTTGCTACTCAAGGTATCATAACTCACTTCTTAGCATATGACCTCACTGCCTTTTTATAAAGCATCTCAAACCAGTCTATGTAAATGTGACATTGCCTATAGCAAAATTTGCAGATTTCATTTGTGTCTTATTTTCAACTCACCTGTGGTCTTTCTCTCTCTCTCTCTCTCTCTGTCTCACATGATCTGCCTCATGACCTTCTGTACTTTTGCCTGTTTTGCTCCAGTCCTTTATGCTTATAACTTACATTGCATTCTGTGTAGTAGTTATGTTTAGTGGCAAAACTGAAAGACTCACAGTCTCTTCTCATATAACAAATAAGATCTATCCAGCCTATGCTAAATTGTTACACAAACATGGATACTGATTCTTTCACCCACAAAACTCACAGATGTACATCTCATGGAACCTTCCAATAGTCAATTAACGGATATTTTTTTTTCAAAATTGTTAATATAATTGTTAGAGTCCTCTTTGACCCCATTGCCCTCTACCTGAATCTTTTCTATTTCTATTTTTTTCAATCGGCTTGCACAACACCTACAAGTTGTCCCTCGGGCATTATCAATTGTTAATTTAAACGTGTCAGGGTTTACCTACTATTTCAGTATACTTCATTGCCTATATCACTTGCAGTATTGCCCAATTATTGCCCCTGCTAACAGCTCTCTAGCTCTTAATGAGAATTAACATGTCACACTTAAGTCATGTAATATATTGAAATTATTCTGTAACTCATTGAATTATATTTGTGTTACATAATATTCTAAACTAGTACTGCTGCTACAGTCGTATCATTGTTATTGCTTTAGTTACTTGCATTATTTATATGAGGTATATCACTGTGATTATATTCCTACAATTGTAATGTTGCATTGTCCTTAAACTAGGGCTTTGTAAAATACACATTTATATTTATAAGTTTTCTGAGGTTGTTAACCTTATACCAGTTATTCTGCATTTTATACTTTTTACTCTGTCAAGTCATGTCAAAAAGTAGATATGCATATGACCAATGTATGTTAAAGCCTATAAAGTAAAACAGAAAATAAGAAACCTTACAGTACTGTAGTCTTAAATAAGAAGCTCTTTTCAAGACAACTTCTTTAAAGAAAATTCTGTTTTAGCAACTTGTCTTCATTTCTTTTCAAAACAGTTAAGATAATTCACAACTATTTAATCTACTATAAGTGATGTCCTCAAAGAAAGTGAATTATATTTCTGAAAGTTCTGTCCTTTTTTAACTAACTGTAAAAATATGCTGTAAATGCGGGATTTTCAGAGACACGTTATTCAGCAGTCTCAGCTATCCTTCTCATCTTTCCTTCCGTTCAGTATGCAAATTGAGTTAAATAATTTCTTTATAAGGTACTTAACAAGGTTATCACTGCATCTGTTCAGTTTTTACTGACAGACATTTTAAGAATATCAAACTATTTAAGCAAATCTGTTGGCATGCAGTTTTATTTCCATTTTATTTCACCGATTCTTTAACTAAGTCCATGAAACACAAGCCTCTGTTCAGTTCAGCCTGGGAGGACTATCGGATTCAATTACTTACTTAGAGTCACAACGCATACAAACGTAGGCAGAGGTAATAAAATGTTGGACTACAGAATGACGCTCATTAGCATTTTACAGTCTTAACCCTCTGAACCAAACCGTGAGCCAGAAATAAAATAAAGTCTATAGGATTTAAACTCTGGATCTCTGGTATGCCAGCACCATGCACAGCAACTGTTATAACATACCCATTGCTTACAAATTACAGTGCTTGTGAACTAACTTTAATAAACAGATATGGGCACTAGGAGAAGGCCAGCTGCTGTATGCTGATTGGGTTTGACCAACTGATTACCAGGTCCCATTATTCTACTGGGGGGATGGGTTTTGAGGTCATATAACTAACTCTTGGGGGTGTCAAGGAAGGAAATAAACAACAGACCATCAAATGCAGAAGTGTGTCAACAGGAATACAGCCAGAAATGTTTTATTTGGTGCGTGAACCACATATTGTTGGCCTCCACCACCCACATGTACAGATTGCTCCAAAAGTTTTCCCTGTATGCTTAAGAGAAAGATTATACCATTTTTGGCTGTTTTAGAGGAGTATTCTTAACTTCTGCTCAGATGTATACAGTAAACTGTACTACACAGTGATGGCACTACAACATACAATGTTTGTAAGAGATGCTTGGGAAAAGCATGCACTCATTTACTGACTGTGGTAAGGTAAGATGCATGCACACCATGACCACATCCTTGGGGGTCATAAGCAGGTATAATATGTATTTCATAGAGATATAGTAAATGCAAAAATCTTGTTAAACTAGAGCTTTTTTCCCTAAACCATACATCAAGAATTTTATTCTGTCAGTCTTGTAAAACTGTTCTTCGCATACTGATCTTAAGAAAGGCTTCATGATGTGATCTACCTCTGGAAGCATAGTCTTATATAACCATAAGATTCTGATAGCCTTTATCTCTACTTATTTCATGATTTTATTAGTATAAGCTATATGTTTTGTACCAGGCATTACTCCATACATTCCTTATCTGTTTAGATATCTGAACTCAGTGATACTTTGGATTAACTATATTAATTCTAAGTTTTACTTAAAAAGAAGTCTGTTATACTTCTGCAAACCAAACCAGTTATCAACATTAATAAAGAAAAATAAAGAAAAATATCTCATAACTAAAGCTTATTTTTTTAATGTTACCTTTTAATTTATTCTTACAGTTTTGCCTTCTTATTTGAGAATTTTTCTTCCCCAAGTATTTCTCATTGAACCTATATGCACTGGGAATTTAGTTTATTTGGAAATGCTGCATTGCACTGAAATTAGCTTGCTTCTATTCATATGCATGTTATTTAAAAAAACTCTATAAAACTACAGAAGGCTGTTAATAATACGTTGTCAATGTCATGCAGGTAGAAATACTTAAAAAAAAACAGTTGCTAGCTTGTACTTGGCAATACCTTTGACAGAAGATCCTGTAGGGTAAAGCATTGTGTACAGGCTGTCAAAAATCTGATATTCAGCCATAATCATATTTAATTGATTTTGTTCAAACTTAGGTATAAATCCATTACAATATTCTTTATATAAAGCATAATAAAGAATATAACATACTGATAATAATTAGTTCTAGGAATGTTCTTTAATTGTTATCACTAGTAAAATATGGCCAGCTCATTTACTGAAATATTGCAAATTATAATGTTAAATATAGGTTCTGTAACAACAGCCTGATACTTAAAACTGATATTGCATTCTCAGAAAATAACTAGAATTTTCAGCTGATGCTTTCAAATCACCAAACACTTCACCTACACAGAAAAGTATAATCTACTCCAACCTGAAAAAAGAAAATTCTGGCAAATAATAATAAAATGATTGCTCAGACAAAACGCCCCCGCTCTCCACTGCTGTTTAGCTTAACTCTGTCATTTGGTAGATGATCAAATCTTAACAAGTAAACAAACTCACAAGCAGTCATAAAATATAACATCAGGTGTCATTATCAATTACTGTAGAACAGAAATATGATAAATAATATCCAGGACAGCAGTAAGAAGTAATATCAACTAAGGGAGTAACAATGAATTGACAGAGCAGCTCTCCCCTTTCAAATCCTAAATCTGTTGTTGGTGAAGGAGCCAAGTAAAACACATATGTAATGTTACTTATACTCCTATGCACAAATTTCTGTAAAGTGCCTCAACACCCTGTTTAATTGCTCAACGGTTTATACAACTATCAGTTAAAGCCAATAAAAGTAACATTAAAATTATTAAGTGGTTGTAAGCGGTGGCTAGAACATTTCAGTGTGCCTTCTTAAAGGTGTATATGGCTCGGCACCTTATAGCTCTCGTGACTACTTGCCTTGTATTGCTCCTATGTTCCAGTGTAAAAGCTCCAAATAGCTGCTTTAGCTTTTTTTATGGGTATGAACATTCAGTAGTTCTCTGGCCTGTCCCTACCCTTAAATGTGACCAGACTCAAAGTTTGGGGATAAAACCAAATCTTCATGACTATGGGATGGTTAATGCAATGAAGTGGGGTAGAACCAATCAAACTTCATGCCTGCATGAATGATGGCTTCCTCTGACTGACTGTCACCCAAGGCAAATTGGCTGTCCAGGGAACAAATGGGTTCAAGACCCATAGTGGGAGGGCTGATTGCCAGCAGGCATGGAGGTAGAAAGAATTCATGTACAAATTCAGTTTAAATGAAACTCTGGTCAAGATGTACAATTGCATGCATACAGCATGCAGCATCAAAAGCAACACTTGACTTCCATAATTGTGCTCTTGACTTGTCATGCAGTCTCAGCTAACTGTCCCATAAACTATTCACAATTATACTTGCCTGGTTCAATACCTTTGTACTTGTCATATTTTGCAGGTATAAGTTCATAGGTAGGTACTAGGCTATTGGCCCTAGGGCCTATATAAGGCTAGCCAAAAAGGTGCCCTGGCTTTCACCACCCAAGAAAATTATTTTCCTGTGCCCCTGTTGAGCAGAGCCACAGAAGTGATCCCCAGGGTGAATTTTCTATTTCCCATCCAATCATCAAGATTTTTCTTGAAGAGTGCTATGGAGGAGCTTTGTTTGATATAGATAGGTAGTTTGTTCCAGAGTATGGGAAGTCTCTGGGACAGGAATGTATCCCACCAGCATGTTCTGTTTATTGTGGTGACAAGATTTAGGTCCCTAGAGCATGTAGCTCGAAGGGATTGGGATTTCGGGTCTATATCACAATGTCAAAGATGCATTACTTTGAATGTGTCTTCCTCGAACCCATAAAAACAAAAATTGAAAACAGCGAAACTACATATAAGTGATTTCTTTCCCTGGGAAAGAAATCGCTTGTCCAAAAAAAAAATATATATATATATATATATATATATATATATATATATATATATATATATATATCACTACACACAAAACAAAGTGGGGGACTTCACCCCCACACCCCCAATGTTGGGGGCTATGCCCCCACACACCCCCTAACTAAATATACCAACTCCAAAATTGCACTACAATTTACAAAACAGCAAACTACCTGAGGTGGGCAGGCAATTTCTTTCCCAGGGAAAGAAATCGCTCATATGCCCCTTTGCTGTTTTCAGTTTTCATTATTGTAAGTTCGGCGAAGACGAATTCAAAATTATGCGTCTTTGAAAATCTAATAGGAACCCTGGGATTTCTTTAAGTGGAGCACATCCAACAGATCTGGGTTTGACATAGCTTTGTATGTTAGGCCGAGATCGCCTCTGAGTAGGCGATATGCAACGGAGTAAAGCTGGAGTTCTTTGAGACAGTCTGCATAGGGCATTTGTTTGAGGCTGGTAATCCTCTTTGTGAGGTATTTCTGTGCCCTATCTGGTTGTTGTAGATGTCTTGTGAGGTACATACCAAAAGGGGCAGTGTACTCTATGAAGGGTCTAATGAGTGACGAGTAGAGGGGAACAATGGCCTCTTTTTTCCTCGATGAGAAACCTTTTGTGATGAGGTGTGCCACCTAGAAGGATTTCCTGACTAGTGTAGTGATGTGATTTTCAAAGGAGAGACTACTGTCCACCTGTGTCCCAAGGTTTCTTATCACACTTTCAGTGTTAAGTAGACTACCACCCATGTGGTAGTTCATGGGTACAGAGTTTTTACCAAAAGGGATGACGATGCACTTTTTGGCATTGAGCTTGAGGCCATGGCTTTGACACCAGGCATCTCTCTCAGTGAGGCCCTTTCGTAGGATGTCCACATTGGTAGGAATTTCGATTATGGCTCCTAGTTTGCAGTCATCTGCTAACTTCATTAGCCAAAGACCTTCTGTGTTAGCCTATACTTCTGAGAAGTAGATACCAAACAGAAGAGGACCCAGAACTGATCCCTGTGGTACTCCACTTGTCACTGGTCTGAAGTCGGATTTGGAGTCTGCTACTTTCATAGTGTGAGTTCTGTCAGTGAGCCAGTTGGCAACCCATCTTGTGACATAGGGATTTATACCTAGTTTAGTGAGGTTATCTATAATTCCAGAGTGGGGGATGGTGTCGAAAGCCTTGGTGAGATCTAGATAGGCTGTGTGAACCACATTACCTTCATCTACGGCTTAGGTGATCGCTTCAAAGAAGTCTATCAGGTTTAGGAGACATGATCTGCCTTTTACAAACTCAAACTGGGTGGGGTCCAGAGTTTGGAGATTACTAATGTCATTGTTTACAAGTTCCATGATGATATGTTCCATAGCCTCGCAGACCAGACTCGTCAGGCTAATGGGGTGGTAGTTCCCGGGGTCCATGGTGGCTCCCCCTTTGTGGAGTGGGATAACCATCGCTGTGCACCATTCAGTGTGCACAAAGCCTGAGGTGAGGCTATGATTGAACATGGTACTTAGGTGGGGTGCCAGTTCATTCTGTAGTTTGTGTAGAACGCAGCCTTGGATGTTGTCAGGTCCCATGGATGCTGTGTTCTTGGCTTTGGAGAGTGTGGTTTTTACCTGTGCAGCTATGATTACAGGAACTTTGCATTCTTCCAGAATAAAGATGGGCCCTTTAGGGGGTGAGGGGGGGGGTAAAATTAGCACTGAACCTATCTGCCAGGATGTTGGCAATATCAGTTGGTTCTGTATATTTAGTGCCATTGTGCTGTAACTCAGAACAGATCTGAGTGTTGCCATTGAGATTCCTGACATAGCTATAGAATGCTTTGTGGTTGTCTTTAGAATCAGTGGCGATTTTGTTTTCATAACTAGCTTTGGAGGATTTTATGAGGGATCTCAGATTTTTACTGAGGTTGACCAGGGAGTTCCTCCAATCATGGGATTTTACTCTTTTTTGCAGCAGTTTCTTTCTTCTGTTGTAGAGTTTGTTTATGGCAGGGGACCACCAGATTGGCTTCTTTATTTGGAGGATAGCATGTTGGTTCTGATAGGGATTGCACAATCCATGCACTCGTGTAAGTGCTTATAAAGTGCATTTATGTAGGATTCAGCAGTCATACCTCTATTGTCTATCTACATGGGTGTCGTGAAGTTTGCCACTTCTGTCTTAAGAAGCATGAAGTTAACTTTGGAGAATTATTTTACGGTGGTTTCCCTAATGGGGTTGGGGTGGGGGTGGGATGTGGATGTCTAGGGTGATTAGCTTGTGGTTGTATCTGACCAATGAGGAATTGACCTCTGGTGTGGAACATTGGTTGCCCTTGTTGGTAATGACCAGGTCTAGGATATTGCTGCTCCTGGTGAGGGTGTGGATAAGTTGATCCAAGGCGTTGGAATTTATGAATTCCAGAAAATGTTGAGCAAAAGAGTTGGTACATGAGTAGTTTTCCCAGCTAATGGTGGAGTAGTTGAAATCGCCCATTATTAGGGTGCTAGGTTGTACCCTAATATTTTCCAGTGTATCAAGAAATGAGGAGTGGGAATCCTGGCGGGCAACTGCAAAGCCACCAAGTATAAGAACAGGAAACCAATAGGGATGGAGGTTGGGAGACAAAAATCAGAACAAACAAACCTAAATAGGTGCTTAACAAATGCAGAACATTTCCAGTTAATACCTCACATAAACCAGCTAGAAAAGTATGCAGCAGACAGTTACCTAATTTAAACATCTTAGATGTCCATTCAAAATGTAAGATGAACACATGAAGTGGTGAGATTTTCAAGTTTTTTTTTCTTGGTATGGATACATGCGACAGATACAGCTGAGTACTGACTTACTTTTTAATTCTGTAATGCAACTATTATATTTTATGTAAATTTCTTTTTAACACAATGTAAATTAAGTCTTAAGTGTTTACCCTTTGATTACATTACTGTAACTCTACATCTGTACTTAGCACTGAATCCTCTATATCATTATGTTTCTCTTTTGCAGTTTTTTGCCTTCAGTGTCTGCTGACCATCATGCCATCTGTCAGTCTATTTGGCCATTCATTCCCATCACTGGATGTGAGCCTGCTGAGAGGGGATCATCAATGGGGCAGCCATCAGAGATGGTTTGAAGATTTTCTTGTTTTTCTCCCTGGTCCTAGTCATGTACACCCGGCCAGGCACTGGGGAGAGAGGACTCTGCAATTGGAGGCCATAAAGAATACTCCCTGCATTTCTTCCATGCAGCCTTGACCCTTTCCTTGCAGTGTGAGTGGTGGTTTCCTCTGCTCTCTGCCAAGGAATTCATATCACCCTGTGTGCCCCCAGGTAAATGCAAACCCCATCCTCCCTCAGGAGAGGTGAATCTGGCCATACCCTTTCTTTCCTCCCCTCCCTGCTTACTTCCTCCAGTATTAAGGCCACTGACTAAACCCTGGTCATTTGGGTAATAGCTGGGGCGCTATCTATTTCTGGCACTGAGCCAGGCCAGCCCCTTATATGTTAATGTAATGTAACCTTGGTGCTTTTTTCTCTGTGATCCTGTGAAAAGGGGGGGGGGGGTCTGCATCTTCCTGGTTAACAGTCATAAATAAATACATAAATATATCACTCAGCAGTCATCAGTCTACCTGGCTAAGTAGCTGATTTTTTTTTTCAACAAGAAGGTAGAATGTGTAGTAACATCTGCATTGACCCACCTGTTTCTCATGTGTTCCAGTGATACTCACTACCTGGTAAGAATTAGTCTCTTGAGGAAATCGCTCCACATCATATATCTTAACTGGATGCTTGCTAAGAAGAGCTAAGTCTCACCTAGCAAAACTCCTCCATCGACTCTTCATCCTGACTGTCTCCATTGGTTACATCCCTGAGGTGTGGAAAACAGCTATTGTGGTACCCTTGCATGAAAGTAGTCACTTAACTGTTTCTGGGAATTAGCCTATTAATATAACGAGTATTATTTGCAAGGCGATGGAATGTATTTTATCTGAAATAATAAAAACAATGTAGGTGATCGTATATACCCAGACACACATTGGTAAGGTTTTGTAAAAGGCAAACATGTCTGTTTAGCCAGATTGAGTTGCTCAGAAGGGTTACTGAGGCCAGGGATAAGGGACATATAGTCCACACTGCCTTTGTGAACCTTACCTAGACCTTCGGTATTATCCTTCATGCTGGAATTATTAACAAAATCCGCAAACTCAACATTAATCCATACATAGTTCACTGGATATCCAACAGGCTACCAGATAGAACCCCTACTGTTAAAGTTGGGATATTTGCTCTAGAAATAAAAATGTCAGCAGCAGTGTCCCACAAGGCTCTGTACAGAGCTCCCTCCTGTTTGGTCTTATGCTTTTCTGATGTCAAAGCTGTTGTCGCTCATCCAATTAAGATAAAACAGACAAGCATTCATGGGTTCTGTTCAAGTAGCTTTACTATGTACAAACAAATCAGGATTGAGGCTTAATAACTTTTATTTAGATAAACCTATAAACTAACTAGCTATCACACATATATGCTCACTCTCTGACTGCATTCTCAAAATGGCACTGAAGCTAGCACATGCTTGCTATTTATATGCACATGCTGTCCTTGAAATGCTTCTTAAAGGTACAACGCACACACACTATTCTACAGGGCTGATGACTGCACACTGGGGACAGATATCAAATCCCAGTCTATTGGGCAAATTCTCCAGAAATGAATGAACCAGTCAAATATCTGGTGAAACATGGGCTTAATCTTAATACTAAGAAATTACGAAGAAAAGACTTGGAGAAATAAAAAAAAAAACTAAGAAAGAGTGTAAAAAAATCCATCTCCATTAATGTCACAGCATGATGGAACAATCAGTCCACAAATTAAGGAGAAACAGGAGGAACGGGAAGCATCTGATCACTTGCCACATGAAGATACTCTGGAGTCTTCAATAGGAAACCAGTACAAACATTAATTTGGAGTTGCACGGCAAGGGAAGAAACAGGAAAAATGGCAACTAATGCAGTCAGTGTTGTGGAGTGATTGGCCAGTGAGTTAACATATGAAAGAGAAATGGGTGATGCAGGATACAGCTGATATGTCACAAAAAGATGTCCTGGAACTTTCTTAGAATGCCTGTAGGAAACAGAGAACAAAGAATGTACTTTCAGTTTAGAATAGAATGATACAAGAGAAGAATTGCTTGATTTAATAGAGATGGCTAGACATATTAAGATCAATGAAAGAAATAGATTACCGAAAGTAAATAAGACACAAAATGTTGGAAGTCTGATAAAACAAATGAACACACTAATCAAGACTATTAATAGAAATGAATGGGATATAACAGAAACTGTGCAGGTAAACTAATAACAGATAAAGACTTACCACAAAAACACAGGGCAATAAGGGAAAGGAAGGGAAAAACTCAAATGCCATCATGGAAGTATCGAAGAGAAAACTATAAAGCAATTAAGACAAGAAGTGTTGCTGCTGGAAGAATATAGAAAAGGGAGCAAATCAACAAAAATATTTAAAAAGATAGACATGCTAAAAGCAATGCACAGTATCGGAACAAACCAGCACACTATTGCAAATAATAAACTGAAGCTATTGCCACACGCAGAAAAACTTAGAAGATATACAGATAAATATAAATTAAAAAGTACAAAATCAACACTGATGACCCAAAAAAGTTTTATAGACGACTGGGAAACAAAACAAAAGGAACAGAAACACCACCAAAAAAAAAAAAAAGAAGAAGAAATAGACTCATTTTGGAGAAATATCTATAAAGACCTTGTGGAACATAACAAATTTACTGGGTTCCCTATTACGAGATCGCAGACACAGTTTGTCGAATGCATCTTGATCGAATCGAAAAGAGGGAAAGGCAAAATAGCGAAGCGGCTTTTCAGTGAATTTTTTTCCCTGGGAAAGAATTTGCTTGGCCACTTTCATTACTTTGCTGATTTCGGCACTGTAGTGCAATCTCGGAGTTGGTATATTTAAGAAGGGGGTGTGGGGGGGGGGCACAGCCCCCCACATTATGTAATGTTTTAAAGTTTTTTGTTTTTTTTTTATTTTGGAACAGCGATTTTTTTCCCCTTGGAAAAAAAATCACTGTTCTGAGGTTTCGACGTAAGTTTTCGCTTACATGGGGTCGATTAATTATCGTTCACTTTTGTAAGCGTGCGATAATATAATACAGCCCCATTTACCGAATGGATAAAAGAAGTAAAAGAAACAATAAGAAGTTCAAATGTACAGGATATAAAATGGGATGAAGTAACGGTCACTATACCTCTCAACTGTCCAGATTTTGACAGAATGTCCAGATTTTTGCCTCATATTTCTGGCCTGTTTCTCATAAAATTGTAGTTTTCTGGGAAATCACTGGCAAATCATTGAGGACTGAAGTCAGAAAATAATGACAGACGTCTGAGTTTCAGACTTCATATCCTTTAGAAAATTCATGCTAATGCAAAACCTGTTAGTCTATCAACTTTCTAAGTCTGTAAGAGCAATATTTTAAAAAGTGTCCATATTTTTGGGCCTTTGTCGCCAATTATTTGTGGGTTTGTCCAGATTTTGTGCTCTAAGAGGTTGAGAGACAGTCAAAAAATTTAAACAAAGTTAAGAAAAGCTCCTAAATGTAAAACCCTAGCCCAGATGCAGTACCTAATTTATGTCTAGAAGTATTAACATCTTTACAAGAAGATTTACTTATATGTGCAACACCAACTTGGTTAAAAAGAGGAAAAACATACTCCCACAGATTGAATCTGCTAGCTATCCTAAAAACTATAGACCAATAACTTACCTTACGACGATTTACAAACTATATATTGGAACTGATGCTGACAGAGTTTATAGTCATACAGAAGAATACTCAATCATGGCAATAGAGCAGAAGGGTAAGAAAACAAAGTCATATGGAACAAAGGATCACTTGTTAAATAAAGTCATAATGGAGCATTGTAAAAAGGGGAAGAATCTAAGTATGGAATGGATAGACTACAAAAAAACATATGACAACATCCCACATTTGTGGATAGAATAGGGCTTACAAATGTATAAGATACACCCTACACTGATTGATTAGATCACAGTGACCATGAAACAGGGGCAAACCACTTAGCTGCTAAGCCATGATAAAGGAGAAATTATCTTCCCAGGGATAACAGTTCGAAGGAGGATATGCCAGGGTGTCTCTTTGTCACTGCTACTCTTTTGTCTTGCCCTTAACTTATTAAGTTGTGTACTTAACAAATTAAGTCATGGCTAGCATTTGGCTTCCAGAAAACAACAAAGTGTAAGGACTTATCTTCTTTTTGTGGAGAATTTAAAACTGTATAGTTCATCAGATGAGGAGTTGAAAGCACAATTGAAAGTGGTCAAAACTTTCTTAGATGATATAAGTATGTTTTGATAAATTTGCAAAAACAATATTTAAACCAGGAAAGTTGCAGCACCAAAAAAATATCAGTGAGACATGAATGTGATATAAAGAAACTTGAGCAGGAGGGAGTCTTTAATCATTTGGGAACTGGTGAAGGCTTGACAATAAACCATGAACAAAGGCACACAAAACTCAGTAAAGAATATTTTAGAAGATTAAAATTAAGCGTTTATATCACATTATCACATTGTAATAACGTCGAATGGTTACAATATCGAAAATGATGTTCAGCGAAACTGTTCTTGTGGGGGGCTGTGCTCCCCACACCCCCCGCTAATTATATATACCAACTCCGAGATCGCACTACAGTGAGGAAAAGGCAAATTTTCCAATCCTCACTGTACCGTGATCTTACAAAAAACATTTTGCTGAACGGCATTTTCGACATTGTAGCAGTATGATATTTTGACAATGCGATAATGTGATATAGACCCTAAAATTAATACTGAAAACAACCTTAACATCTAGGAGCAAAGTCCAAGCTATAAACCAATTTGCTCTTCGTGTTCTAACTTACAGTTGTGGGGTGATTACTGTATGGCCTCAAAAGGTATTAGATCACTTGGACAGGAAAACAAGAAAAATGCTTTATGCTTATCAAATTATATATAAAACGTAGTATATACCAAGATTGTATATTCCTTATTCTGAGGGAGATATGGGCATTCTTGAAACTGATTACATGTATAGATCTACAGCTGTAGGACTGCATACGTATCTGCTGACCTCATCAGATCCAAACATAGTGAAAGTTTTAAAAGATGAGCAGAACAAATCTAAGATGACTTCCTTGCTTTGTTTAGCAGAAACATATTGATGTCAAACAGGAATGGAAATCAAACCAGAGGTAAACAAAAATTAGGCAGCAACTGAATGTGCCAAAAAAAAAAAAAAGAAATAAAAAAATATAAGGAGAAGAATCAGATGAGAAGGCAGGAAATGTGGAAAAGGCATAACTATAGCTGTAAGCATAGAAAACTCCTGGAACAAACTCATGTTGATCAGGACCTGATGCAGGAAAGGTTAAGAAGAGGTGAATTTAAACCAAAAGATGGAAGTTCATTTTTGGTGGGACAGGATTGTGGACTATGTACACTTTGGTTTGCAAAGTCCATTGAATATGTGAGAGAAACACAAATGCAGGGTCTGTACAACAAAACTGGAAACAGTCGCACATCTTGCTGCTGGTTGTGATACACTAATGGTAGAAGGCCTGTATACTGAAAAGCATAATAATGTGGGAAGACTGTTGTATTGATGACTGCGCAAGCATTACAATATTAAGGTGTTGAGAAGCATTGGAAACAAGAGCCACAAATTATTACAGAGGATTACGAAGTTTACATTACACAGGATCACCTATTACCAACAATTCAGAAAACAGATGCAAGAAAACCAGATATAGTAGTCCATAAAAAGAAGACAAAAGTAGCATTGATCATTGACATTGCTACACCCTGTGAATACAGTGTGTTACATACAGAGGCATACAAAATCATTAAATACCAGGATCTGCAGGCAGACATGAGGGCAATGTGGAAGGAGGATACCCAGACAGTTCCAATAATAGTAGGAGCAATGGGTCTCATAAATAAGAATCGATAGTCATATTTAGATATGCTACCAATACATATAAATCTATATGAGTTACAGAAGGAATCAGTTCTGGGCACATTGCAGGTGCTACAAAGAGCACTTCTGGCTAACATCAAAGACTGAAACAATATTAATTTCATGAACTTTAATCATACCCTGTCTTAGGAATGGGTCCATTCCTGTCATGGTATTAAAAACTCAAAAGACTGGGAGAAATTAAACTAAGAAATGAGGGCAATGTGGAAGAAGAATAGTCAGCCAGTTCCAATAGTAGTAGGAGTAATGGGTCTCATAAAAAACAATCTACAGATATATTTAAATATAATACCAATATATGTAACTCCATATGAATTGCAGAAGGAGTCAGTTCTGGGCACATTGTGAGTGTTGTGAAGTGTACTTTTGGCTAACATCAAAGACTGAAATAATATTAATTTCAAAAACTTTAATCATACTTTGACTTAGGAATGGGGTTCATTCCCATCATAGTATTAGAAACCCAAAAGAAATTAAAACTAAGAAATAATAAACTTATTAATTTCTTATAAATTATAATCTAAACAATAAACTAAAGATATCAGCACAGACCAAAAAAACTTAGAAAATATGCAAAGAAAAAGTACAAAATAAGCCATTCATTGATAACCCAAAAAAATTATAAAGAATTGGAAAGCAAAGCAAAAGGAATAAAAACATCACTAAAAAAGAAGAAATAGACACATTTTGGAGAAATATTTATGCAGACCCTGTGGAACATAACAAAGATGTTGAATGGATAAAAAATTAATTATTGTATCCTTTGGGAAGTCATCTACCCCACTGAACTACCACATTAACAATACGCCCCTAAGAGTTGACCCAATTGTTTTGTATTTGGGAACTTATGTGGACAGTGAACAAACTTTTGACCAACATGTGTCTGCTGTTGTAGGAAAGTCCTTCTATGTTACACAGCCTATAAACAAAAGGAATGTGTCTAGATCTAGAGATGTCATTGTCCCCCTTTACTCAGCCCTCGTTGAGCCAGTCATTAAATATAATGCCCCCTTTGACATGTATCTGTCCACATGCATGCAACAACTGGAATGCCTTACTAAAGGATACAAGGCCTAAGCAACATGTTCAACACTGACTGACTCAAAGCCCTGTCACTATACTCAGTATCTGACAGACTGCTAAAAGGTGGCCTATGTCTGGCATACAAAGTGTCTTCCGACCCATTACTTTACACATCAATGAGTCAAACAGCATCAGGAATACTAATTTTAGAGATATAAAATCTTCTGCAACATCAACAGAAGGGTTTGGAGGGGCAGCTATATCTTACAGAGGGTACTGCTCTATGGAACAGACTTCCTATCCACATAAAACAAAGTTCATCACTGTCTATTTTCAAGTGCAACTTAGCTCTATGGATGGTGAAACAGAAAATTTACCCAATGACTGCCCTCTCTACTACTAATGGACAGATGCAGCTCCTAAATGCTTTATCCGGTGCACAGGTCCCCTCAAATTATCTATGGTATGATCCCAGTTATTCTCATTAGGGATAATATATAATTATCGATCACAGGATAAGTAAGTCCAATCTATAACCAAATAGGTCAGGTTATTTTGAGCAGAAAAAAATGAAAATTAATAGCCTTAAAATGGCCCACAAGGGCAGCTAGCCTAGTACTAAGCTATGAACCTATGGATAGAAAAATTAAAAGAAACAGTAAGGAGTTCAAATGAATAGAATATGAAATGTGATGAACTACAGCCAAAAAAAAAACTGAAAGAAAAAAATTAAGAAAAGCTCCTAAATGGAAAACCCCAGGCCTAGTACCTAACTTCTTGCTAAAAGTATTAACATCTTTACACAAAGATTTAGCTCTAAGTAATAACTACTTTTATGCACATCCCAAACAGACACCAACCTGGTTAACAAAAGGAAAAATGATACTCCTCTTTAACAGTGAACTTGTAAGCCATCTTAGACTATAGACCAATAACATGCCTTCTGACATTGTACAAGCTATATAATGGAATTGATACAGACAGAATTTATAGTCATTTAGAAGAAAACACAATCATAACAATAGAAGAACAGGGTAACAAAAGAAAAAGGATCATTTGTTGCTAAATAAAGCCATAATGGAGAATTACAAAAAGGAGAAGAATCTAAGTATGGCATGGTAGATTACAAAAAAAGCATTTGACAGCATTCCACATTCATGGATAAAGAAGTGCTTACAGATATATAAGATACATCTTACATTGATCAATTACATTACAGTGACCATGAAACAGTGGCAAACTACTTTGCAATTAAGCCATTACAAAAGACAAATTATTGTCCCGGGGATAAAACTTCAAAGGATGATATTCCAGGGTGATTTTCTGTCTTTGCCGTTGTTTAGCTTGCCCTTAACCTATTAGCTGGTCTTGGTTACAATCTAGCTCCCAGAAAACAATTTTTCTTAAAGACTTCTCATTTACTTTTTTTGGATGACTTAAACTATATATTTCATCAGATGAGGAGTTGAATGCACAACTGCAAGGGGTTAAAACTTTCTCAGATGATATAAGAATGACATGTGATCTTGATAAGTGTTCAAAAGCATTATATAAAACAGGAAAGTTGCGGTACAAAGAGAATATCAGTCTAGGACAGGAATGTGATATAAAGGATCTTGAGCAGAAAGGAGTATATGCATATGTGGAAATTGAAGAACTGGTAATAAAATCATGAAGAAATGTGAATAAAACTCTATAAGAAATACTTCTGAAGACTAAAACTAATATTGAAAACAGCCTTGACATCTAGAAATAAAGTCCAAGCTATAAACCAATTTGATCTTTCTGTTTTAACTTACAGGTCTTGTGTTCATAGATTCATAGGTGATTACTAGGCTAATGGCATAAGAGGCTTTACAAGCCTAGCCAATAATACCCAGAATATGAAGATATTATATCTTAAGTCCCCTGATATGGGATGAGGTAGTAACAGGGTAAACTGAAAACTGTAAAATAGAACAACCAAAAACTCAAAAAAAACTGCCACGTAGACTGGAATCCAAAAGAAGTACAAACTTTAATACAGACAATAAATCCAAGGTAAGCGCTTTCGTTTGGTAGCTATCACCAAACTTCTTCAGACAAAATAATAAAGCACATACAATCCAATATATACTAAAGAACACACCCTACCTCACTGAATCAATTAAAATCAATTAAGACCTTTAAAGACCTTTAAAAACTTTTAAAAAGACACATACCCAAGACATATATAAAAGCACAAGAACATATCCAGATAATGTAAAAATACTTAATGTACATTATATAAAAGTATATAAATAATGTAAAAACGTTTAAATAAATATATTATACATATATATATATATATATATATATATATATATATATAAACAGAAACTATATGTACAAGACAGAAATAATGAAATATGTATAAAGTATATATACACATTTTTTATCTGTTTAGAAGGTTTACCTTTACATGTGCGTATTGCACATGGGCGACCGACAATTGTTCGAAAGACAGTTTGCAAACGTTGAACGGAAGAAGGTTCGAATGTGCAATGAGCGAATGCACAGTGAGATTCGCACATTGCACATTCGACATTCTGGGGCAGATTGCACTATAGTGGGGAGATGGAAATAGTTCCTTTCCCCGCTGTAGTGCGATCTCTGAGTTAGAATAATAAAGTAGGGGGGTGTGGGGGGAAAGCCCCCCTGCATTACACTTTATCTAATTTTGTTGTCGACATTTATGTTCGAAACTCAGCGAATCGGCTGTTCGATTTGCTGCTTTTCGAACATTAACAACTGTCGCTGTTTCCAGTTTTGTTTTTTCAATGCGAATATATGAATACTCGCACAAGTGTGATTCGAGATTATAAAGGTAAACCATTTAGAACCTTCAATTTCAGTTTACTAGATATAGAAATAACATCGTTTAACCCTGGAGGCTGGCCAGCATTAAGGAAAACCTGCCACCAGGTTTCCTTTTCCTCAAGGAATAACTTCCAAGGCCCCTTTCTATCCCCACATTTGACCTGTTGTAGCACTACAAATTTAAAAGAGTGATTAGGGAAACTTTGAATATGTCCAAATAAAGCATTGTTGATATCCCCTTGCGAATATCATACATATGCTCATATAGTCGCTGTGACAACTTACGCTGTGTCTTACCCACATAAAAAACAGGGCACTGATCACACACAGCAGCATATACTACTGCATGGGAATAGCAACTAAATTTATCTTTAATAACAATCTTCCTGCCATTCAATTCTAAACTGGAGGCAGCCATAACATGCTTACATTGATTACACATCCCACAAGGTGCCATCCTTCCATCTACATCCAAATACAACTTTGGAATGTGTACCAGAAGTCCCTTTAAATTCCTACCCTTTCTAAATACAAATTTAGGATAATCACCAACCACTCTAGCCATACTAGGTTCACTCACAAGTAGTAACAGGGTAGTGGGTTTTTGGATGTTGGAACCCTGAGTCATTTTACAGACTGCCTCTATCCATAAGGGACATGGGCAGTACCCCAGGAGTGAATTTACCAGTCCCATCTATTTACCCAAATTATTTTTGAAGAGAGTGAGGGATGGGCTTTGTTTTACGAAGATGGGAAGTTTATTCCATTGATGAGGTAGCCCTTAGGATACAAATCTGCCTCTACAGCAAGTTCAGGTGCATGGAGTGCATAACCCTCATATAATTTTTCTTGTAAATATGTAGCATTTTCATCAGGCCAGGATCAGAGAATGCCTTGTAAGTCAGACATAAGTCACCTCTCAATTAATGATATGAGATGGAGGATAGGGCCTTTAGTTGGTCTGCATAAGACATGTGTCTTACACTTTGTATTTCTTTAGTGAGAAGCCTCTGCAGCTTCTCCAGTTGGTGTAAGTGTCTAGTTAGTTACATGCAGAAGGGAGCATTGTACTCGATTATGGGCCTGATGAGGGCCAAGTACAGTGGCACTACAACTTCCTTTGAATTTGATGCCAGGCCTTTACTTATAAGTTGAGCCACAAAGAAGGATTTTCTCACTACTGTAGCTACCTGGTAGTCAGACTTTAGGTTACTATCTATTTGTGTTCCTAGGTCCCTCACCACTGTATCTACTTTTACTGGTGTGCTAGCAATATTATAATTTGCAGAGATATCTGATATTCTGAAGGGTATGACTAGACATTTTTTAACATTTAGTCTCAGACCATGGTTTTGGCACCAGTTGTTTGTTAACTTTAGGCCTTTTTGTAGGATGTCAACATTGTTTTGGGTATTCAGTGATTGCTCTCAGCTTACAGTCGTCAGCAAACTTGGAGAGCCAGAAGCCCCCAACATTGGCCTTCACTTCAGAGAAGTATTTACCAAACAGAAGGGGTCCCAACAGAGAGCTCTGTGAGACACCAATAGTAACACGTTTCTTATCAAAAGTGGATTCACCTGTTTGGACAATATATGTCCTTTCAGTGAGCCATTTTGCTATCTGTCTAATGATGTAGGGGTTTATGCCTATCTCAGCAAGTTTAACTATGATCCCCAAGTGGGAGTTTGCATTGAAGGCTTTGGCCAGGTCTAGATAAGCAGTGTATACCATTTTACCCTCATCATTGGCCCTGGTGACTTTCTCAAAGAAGTCCATCTGACTGAGCAGGCAAGACCTCCCTTTGACAAAGCCAAATTTGGTCTGGTCCAATGTTTGGAGATTTACTGTGTCATTACTGATCAGGTCCGTGATAATTCTCTCCATGGCCTTGCAGATAAGACTGGTCAAACTTATGGATCTGTAGTTCCCTGGGTCAGTTGATGGGCCTCCTGTTGTGCAGAGAATCAACTGTTGCAGTCCTCCATTCCTGTGGGACAAAGCCTGTTTAGAGGCTGTGGTTAGAGAGGGTTTTTAGTGGCCCTAATAGACTGTGTTTTAAGCTATTCAAGAATGTTGTCAGGACCCATGAAAGCTGTGTTTTTGGCTTTAGCGAGTACAGTAAGGACCTGTTTCCTTATAATGACTGGTAGGGGGATGATTGTGGGTATTGCTTTGGGGATGGTAGGATGTGATGGGGGAGATGTTTGAACTGAACTTGTTGGCCAGCAGATTTGCTATAGTTTCAGGCTGTAAGTGTTGTTGTTCATTATTAACTCAGCACATTGCTGAGAATTTCCCCTGAGTTTACGAACATAATTTTAAAAAGTGTTATGGTTATCTTTCACCTTGGAGGCTATCTTTGCCTTGTAGTTTGCTTTGGCAGATTTGACCTGCTCTCTAATTTGTTTGCTTAGACTGGTGAGTGTCTTTTTGCACTGTTTTGTCTGTTTCTTCTTGGCTTCGAAGAGATTTTTTTTTCCTTTTGTTGAATAGCCTATTTATGCTAAGTGTCCACCAGGATGGTTTATTTTTGCCAGTAACCATAGATTTAACTCGGACATGTACTGCCTCCTTTATGCAGCTATGAATGTGGCTGTACAGTGCTTTTGTGGAGAGCTCAGAATAGGCTTCAATGTCATCTGGGTTTGGAGGGGCTTGGAAGTTTAATAAGCTGTTACTTTGATGTAATTGGCCTTAGCAAAGTTCTTAACAGGTTTGAAGTTTGATGGAGGTTCTAGGTTAGTTTTAATACTAAAAGAGATCATTTTGTGGTCAGATCTTACCAGGAAGGAGTTAATGTACAAAAGGAAGCAGCATCCTCCATGTTCATGAATACTGGGTGTCACTCTTCCTTGGTTATAAGTCAAGACGAATAGGCAGGGTACTTTATTTATACACTTTATTACACAGAAGCACATCAGGTTGGATATCAGCAGTACAAAATTTAAACAAACTGATTAACAGACAGACTATACAGACATGCATGCTTACATCTCAACAGCTTACTACGAAATGGCAGTTAGGCTCGCACATGCTCAGTATTTATACACATGTGCAAGCCCGTGGAAAGCTTCTTAAAGGCATACATACATATTGATCTATATCCTCCCTCTAATGAATTGCCCACAATAAAGTGACATTTGAAAAAGACATGCAATTTTACAGACACTAAGAAATAAACACAGTGCTTATGTCCATGTTTCC
Organism: Protopterus annectens; assembly: GCF_019279795.1. Classification (NCBI taxonomy): domain Eukaryota; kingdom Metazoa; phylum Chordata; order Ceratodontiformes; family Protopteridae; genus Protopterus; species Protopterus annectens. Next base: position 366,127,398 of record NC_056726.1, on the reverse strand, counting down.
ATGTATCTGAAACATGGTCTGGAAATGCGACCTGATCAAGTGATATAGCAATCAGAACTGGGTTTAGGAACAGGGACAGTCACTGGTGACCAAACCATTTATGGAGTTTCGGGATTCTTCTCAGGAACAGGGATATTTACTGGAATGTCCTCTGGAACTGGAACACTGGATAACTCACTCTGAGATCTAGAGTCTTTCTCAGACGTATGATACTGCAATACAGACTTGGACACTGGGACCAAATGTTTCCGATTCTGCCTAAACTCTACTCCTTGTGATTCTACAATGTACGACCTCGGCTGTAGGTATACACTTTTCACGACTCCAATCCAATCAAAACTTTTTGCTATCTGCACCCTCACTATCTCCCCTTCTCGTAATGGCTTGAGCAGTTTGCTGGTCTTATCATAATAGGACTTCTGGGATAAGCACTTGCTCAACAGATTGGCTTTCACCGATCTGTTGTTCTTGACACATGAAACCAATAGAGTACTGCTAATTGGTAATGTGGTTCTGGTTTGTCTTAACAGAAGTCTCGGTGAAGGTGAACCAAGATGTTTATCATGAGGAATATTTCTGAGATTCGAGAGATTCAGGAAAACATCACTATTGTCTCTTTTCGACTTCTCTAGTAGCTGTTGTGCACTTTGAACTGCATGTTCTGCCAAACCATTTGACTGTGGATACTCAGGGCTACTTGTAACCTGAATAAAGTCCCAATCATCAGCAAATCTTTTGAACTGCTGGCTAGTAAACTGTGCACCATTGTCAGAAATAACTTTGTGCAGACTACCATGGACTGCAAAATGATGCTTCATCTTAGTAATGACAGTACTGGATGCTAGATTAGGAAGTAGGACAATCTCGAACCAATAAGAAAAAGACTCTACTAATATCAAGTAATTTTGACCATTACACTCAAAAATGTCTGTAGCTACAGTTGACCAGGGTAGTTCAGGAATCTGTTTTTTAGCTGAAGTAGTTCTTTCTCTTGATGCGGCTTAGTACTGTTACATACAAAACAAGATGAAAGTACTCTCTCGATATCCATCCTGTGACATAGAAGGCCAAAATACTAATCCTCTCACCCTTCTTTTGGTAGAATCTTCTCCTGGGTGGTCACAATGCAAAATAGTAATATACTCTTGTTGCAAGGATTTTGGAACAATCACTTTTGGACCTTTCATGATGATACCATTGTCAAACAAAATCTCATCTCTGTAAGGAAAATATGGTTGCAGGTCTACTGGTAAGCAAGATTGCTTTGATGGCCATAAAGTGGTTGAGCTTCTGAAGAATTGGATCTGTGACTGAATGACTTCTAAGCTCATCAAGATGTATGGAAGAAAAATTTCTTACTTCTATGACTTCAAAATCAAGTTTCTCATTTTCCATGCTGTTCAGTGGTATTTCTGGGCAATCTGGATAATGTATGCAAGATAAAGAAGTTTGCTTTTCATGTAGACAAGATTGAAATTATACTTTTGCAGTTTCAACATCATGCATTGTAATCTGGCAGGAGCTGTATGCATAGGCTTTCTCAGAATAGTGACTAGAGGTTGATGATCAGTTTCAGTCTGGATAGGTCTACCATAAATATAATCATAAGCAAGAAAGAGAAACCCTCCTGTGACTGCCAAAGGTGGTTTAAAAAACTAAGCAAAAGTCTGTGTAAAAACTGAAACACACCACCTCAGGCTACTAAAAATTATGCTCTTCAGAATAAAAACTTTAATTGTTAAGACTTAAAATGAGATGTAAAGCAAAACAAAGCCCTTGTTGATTTGTATATGATAAGCACTTTCGGGTAAAAGCCTTCCTCAGATCATAAAGAATCCGGTTCCACATGGCTAATATAAATGAATGAAACACCAACCATGCAGCTAAATCCAAGCCAACACCTTTTTTCAAAGCAATGAATTCACAGTCAGTCAGAGACCTTGAAGGAAACACACCTCCAAGTTGCCAAATAAGGACAATTTCCTTGAAGAAACAGCACATACCAGGCTAAGGCAGCCTTGTCAACACTAATCAGTGTTAATGTTCCTTCATTTCTTTCTTCCACAGTAAACACTCTGGGTTTATATAACTACTTAGGGCTTATATAAATAACATCAGTCCTTTTTAAATGAAACTTAACAAAAAATCTAGTAGTTCTAATTCCATTACTGAGACAGTCAATAATTAATTTCTCTTGGTTCAAACTGTCAAACAAAACAAAAGACATAAAGATCTTTTGAACGAAATTGAATGTTAATTTTTTTAAAATACAATATTTAAAAAAGAAAAAAATAATACAATAACTATAATAGCACAGTAAACTATGTACAATGATGTTCACTATATATTGAATAACATGATCAATTAATTTTAGTTTGGCAGAAGAAAATGAAAATATAGAATAAAAGATTTAAAGAAAAAGAAAAAATCACTGCATTAATCATTTATCCAGTTCTTTAACCAAGAATTAATGTACATTTTTTCCATTTGTAACATAAATTTGTATTCCTTGCAGATTTAGATTTGATAGTTAACATTTCTAACTTAGATATTTCTGAGAGAACACCTTTAAAATCTTTAAATGAGGGAACTGATGAGGAATTCCAATTTCTTGTAATTACTTTCCTGGCAATGGAAAGTATAGACCAGAGTAAAGAATATTTGTTTTTATTTATACAGTCTGGGACAGGTGTACTGAATAATACAAGTGACTTTGTAAGCATAAAATTGTCTGTAAAAATTGCCTGTAAAAAAGTGTTCATTTCCTCCCAAAATTTCTTTAATAATACACAGTCATAAAATATATGATTCCAATCAGCATTTGTTACTGCATTACATCTCCAGCAAACAACATCTTGTTTAGCTATCTTACTCATTTTCTGAGGTGTGATGAAAGATTTATGTAAAAATCTCCATGTGAAGATTCTCCATTTAATGGAGGAAGTGGTTTTGCTGGCTGACTGAAGGAAATTAACTTTGTCTTTTTCTGAGTGAATAAAACTATTGATTGCTGCAAATGAATTCCAATAGTTATCTGAATATACATCTAGATCTTGTTTAATTGCTTTATAAATGTATGATATACTATTTTTAGCTGGTAAAGTATTACAAGTGTATAAAATCAAATATTGGATAAGTTTGGGTATTGAATTTTTAGCATTTGAAGGGATTAAAATTAGCTTATCTAGAATATATTTTCTTAATTCTTGCAAATCTGACCAAAATAAAGAGTTAAGGTTACATTCATCTATAAGAGCATTAATAGATTTTGCCTCATTTTTATTTAACATTTGATGCCAAAACATCAATTGTTTTTGTTTAAATAATATTTTAGAATGATCTGCAGATAGAATTATACCTTGTGTATAGGCAAGAGGGAAGATGAGGAATAGCCAATTTTCAAAGGTTCTAAACCTAAATATAAAGTTTTTAAAGGCCCTTAGAATTAAAGTTATATAAGTAGATTCAAGCATTTGAATGGAATAATTGGAAAAATACTCTCTCATATTCCATAAAAATGAATTATTTATTAACCGTGGTAGACGTTTGTTATGTTCATTTTTGGTATTTTGGGATAAATAATAATAAAAATATAATTTCCTTCCATTTTGCAAAATACTCTCCGTCTATTAGATAAACAATTGTTTTGATAACTGACGAAATTGAATAAAGTTCTAGCTTTGTTAAAGATACACCTCCATTTTTCCAGCTATACATATGATAGGACAATACAATTCTAGGCTTTATCGGATGTCATAAAAATTCTTAATCAGTGTGTTAATTTTTTTAATAAAAGAACCTGTAGGGGAAATAGAAATAGACTGTATTATGTATAATATCTTTGGAAGTAAGATCATCTTTATAATGGAAAGTTTTTCATCCATTGTAAATAAAATCTTGTTCCACTTACTAATTAGAGTCTCTATGGTAGTTATACTTTTACTGTAATTTAGGTGTAAGAATATTGGTTGCTATAATTATACCTAAATATGTTATGTGTTGGGACTGAGGTATATATATTTTTATATCGGTTTTGTATATTATAACTTTTGGAACCAAGCAGAAGAATCTGTGTTTTAGAATTATTAAAATTAAGACCAGAACTTTTTTGAAATATATCCATATTTTTAAACAATTCTTGTAAGGCAGGGTTAGTACCACCAAGAGTGATTAATACATCATCAGCAAACATTTGGATTTTCGATGTTTCATTACAATTTAACCCTTATCCTTGTATATTATTGTTATCCATTATTAAGTTACCCCAATGTTCCATAATTAATGTGAATAAAAGTGGAGATAGAGGGCAACCTTGTCTGGTTCCTTTTACAATGGGTATGTTCTGGGATATACTTGTACCCATTTTTATGTAGGCTTGACTTTCATTATATAATTGAGTTATGAGGTTAAGCTATTAGAAAATTTTAAGTCCCTCAGTAAGATAAAATAATAATTCCAATTAACTAAGTTGAAGGCACAGTTAATATCTAAACTAACAAGAGTCAAATTATTCTTTAAGGCTTTTACTGATTCAATTAAAGTTATTGTTCTTTTGAGGTTATCATAAGAAGTTCTATTAATTATAAAACCTGTTTGATCCATATCTACCAGGGATGGTAAAAAAATGTTAAGTCTATCAGCATAGACATGAACATTTTATAGTCTGTATTTAATAACAAAATGGGCCTATATGAAGCACATTTTACAGGATCTTTATCAGACTTTAGTATGGGGGAAATATTTTTATTTTATTTTATTTATTTTACATTTGTTAACCGGGCTAGTCTAGCTGGAGAAAATTCCATTTTCAGTAGAGGCCCGGGGAGAAAAGCTCCACAAAAATTAGTACATAGAGACAAAAAATATTAGTATGCATGTTAATGAAACATTAATAACAAATTGAACAATTTAAGATTGTTACTACAAGTATTAATTTGTATCATACATATTTACAAGAAAATAAGAAGCTATATGTGTTAAGATTAAAGGTGCATGAATTAATTACTTCCTGTCACAGTTACAGACTAGGGAAAAGATGTTAAATTTTATACAGAAAGACAGAGATACATGAAGGTATGGATACAGGGAGAGTAGGTAAAGAAAAAGAGTGTAAAGAATAAGGGGAAAATAATAAAATAAATAAAAGGGAGTTATATTATTAAAAGTATTAAGTTAGGACAGTAATAGGCAATGAAGCAAGTTAGTAGACAGTGTGAGAGGAAGGGAAGAATGCCTAGTGGAGAAGTAGAGTCAGAGAAGAGGTAGTTATAGTAAAGTTAAAGTATTGGGAATCAGGTTAATCAGGTTTGCTACAGGAGCAGAGCCAGTGATTTTGGAAGTGGAGTTTAATATTTTGTTTGAAGAGTGGTAGTGATGTAATTTTTGTTATGTCGCTAGGTAGCAATTCCATTTTGAACCTACAGAATTGGTAAAAGGAGTCACCAGCAGTGTTGTTTGATTTTATGGAACTAGCCAGTAACTTTGTAGATGAGCGGAGAGAGTTGAGATTATTATAGGGGATTATGAGTTGAGAGAGTATAGGGGTGTTGTTTGGTTGGTACAGTATCTTGTGGGCAATGGTAAGTTGGTGGATTGCAAGATAGTTCTGATACTCTAGCCAGCCTAGTTGCTTCAAGTTAACACAGTGATGAGTTCTGAAGGTGTTACCTGTAGCGGGCAATGTTATTGTAGCAGGTAGTTAGTTTGTTTAGGTTGTTCTTCTTGAGGTTGGTGAAGATAGGTGAAGCATAAAGAAGAGTAGAAATAAGATGGGAGTGAGCAATCCTAGTTCTGGTAGATGGAGTAAGGATCGGTCTGATTCGATATAAGGATCCTATTTTTCTGTTGACTTGTTTTATGGAGTTGTTTATGTGTTGGTTGAAAGAGAGATTATTATCAATGGTAATACCCAGCAATTTAGTGGTAGAGTCAGGTGAAATGACAGTGGCACTGTTGGAGTAGATAGAGAAGTTTAAGGGGGATGTCCTAGAAGTGGGTGTGAAAAGGAGCAGTTTAGTTTTTAGCATTTAATAAGAGGAATCGGCTGGAGAACCATGTTTCTATGGTATTGAAGACATTTTGAGTAAGAGAGATAAGCTCTGGGGTGGAGGATGCAGTGCAGATGAGTGTAGAATCATCAGCATATTGAATGCAGGTTGCTTGAGGGATTATAGTATGAAGATCATTAATGAAGAGAGAAAGAGAAGTGGGCCAAGAATTGAGCCTTGTGGAACTCCAATAGAAACAGGCAAGAGTGATGAAATATGGTTGTCCCAAAGAACAGCTTGTTTTCTATTTGTAAGATAGGAATTAAACCATTTAATGGCTGGAATATCAAAGATAGGGATTCAAGAGTATTAATTAATAAGGAGTGGTTGACCATGTCAAATGCTTTGGAGAGGTCAATGAAGAGGGCAGAAGAGAGTAGGTTATTATTACGGTTTTGATTAATAGTGTCTACAAAGGAAAGCAGGGCAGTAGTAGTACTATGATGAGGTCTAAAACCATGTTGAGAGTTTGCTATTATGTTGTGAAGAGAGAGATGTTGTACAAGTTGATGGTGTATACATTTCTCCATGATCTTGGCTAAAGGTGAGAGGAGAGCAATTGGTCTATAGTTAGAGTATTCTAAGGAGTTTCCACCTTTATGAAGTGGGATAATATGAGAGACTTTCCAGATATCTGGGATGTTTCCTTCTTTGATTGTTCTATTTATGAGGATAGATATAGGATAGCGATAACCTTAGCAGCTTTTGTAGAAAGAGTGAGGGAGTTTGTCAGCAGAGGGGTACAGGGTTTTAGTTTGTGCAGGAGTCTATATATGTAAGATGTAGAGACAGGTTGTAGAGAGAATTTAGAGGTAGAGTTTCTTAGGTTATTTGGTGGGTTTAAGTTGTTGGCATTTAGTTGTTTAGCTAGAGCTTGGATAGTTTCAGTGAAGAAAGAATTGAAAGCATCTGCAGTTTGCTGAGGGGTATCAGGGTCAGCATTAATAGGGGAAGGTGTTTTAGAAGTACCTGGGGAGAGAAGTCTGTTGACAGAAGACCAGAAAAGTTTAGAATTATTGACATGGGTCTGTTGCAGTTCAAAGTAAAATTTCTTTTTGTCAGATATTATTGACTTTTGTTAGATTTCTGAGCTGGCGGAAGTTTAGGAGATCTTGGTTATTTCTATGGGATCTCCATGAGGCCCAGACTTTATTTCTGGTGAGAATAAGTTTTTTGGTGTCATGGGAGAGCCAGGGGGCAGTATTAGATTTCATTCTAATGATGCGTTCAGGAGCATGTAAGTCAAGAATGGATAAAAGATTTTGTTGAAGTATAGTATTGCATTTTCAAGAGGAAGTGTTTTTAAGGATTCCAGTTGCATGCACTAAGTTCAGCCTGAAATAGATCGGGATTAAAATGTTTGATGGTGCGTATTTTTCTTGTAGTGGGTGGGTTTACACAATCGGCTTTTTCCCTAATTATGAATGTTAAAGAGTGGTCACTGATATCATCTGGCAAGGTTCCTGATTTGTAGTTATCTTTACTTCTATTTATAAGTATCCAGTCTAAAATGCTTTCTCTATTACTATGTTTGTTTAGCCTAGTAGTAGAGGTGATGGTTTGGATGAAGCTGTGTAGGTTGATATGAGAAGAAGGATTTTCAGTATTAATGTTATTCCAGTCTATGTTTAGGTCACCTAGTATAACAGTTTCTTGGGGATATGTAGTAGTTATCCAACTAAGATAATTTTCCAGGATTGGTATATTGTCACCAGGTGGGAGGTACATACAGATAATATAAAGGGATTTTTGGAATTCAACTGGAGTTTTGTAATGATTGCTTCTAACTTGCTATCTTGGAATGGAGAGGCAGGAAGGGTAGTTATATTCAGATGATTTTTAAAAAGAATTGCAACTCCACCACCTTTGCGGTTTGGACGGTCGAGTCTGATTATATTGTAGCCTTGGGGAATGATCTCAGTATCTTTGGTGGATGGTTTCAGCCATGTCTCTGTGAGGCAGAGAATATCAAATGAGTGTATATGAAGGAGGGCATGCAGGTGGGGTATTTTGTTGTTTATGCTTTGGGTATTAAGATGTCCTATTAGGAAGCTATTATCAAGTTTGTGTATTGACACTAGGGAAGGGAAAGTAGGTCCAGGGTTGGGGTGGATGTCCCCATCTTGGAGGGTAGGATTTCTAATTTTGAATGTGAGCTTACATAATAGAAGGAAAGTGTTTTATATTTGTTATCTGTAGGCAAGACATAGCTGAGGTGTTTAGGTCTATGGAATTTAGGTAGTAGGAAGTTGGGTGCAGAAGGGGTATATGGATATGAATGAGGTGGAGAGAACAATGTTCTAGTGTGTTTGCGTGTATAGAAAGATTGGTTGTAGAGTGATTCCTCATAGTAGGATAAGAGGTAAACTGAGCATAGGGTTGAAAAAAGTAGGATTGAGAGTAAAATCTGGGTTGGCATGTACGGAGCCATGGTGAGAAGAGTAAAATATGTGAGAGATGGAAGAGAGGAAGTAAGAGAGATAAAGTAGAAGGTAGTATCCTAGATTTGTGTCAAAAAATAAAGTAAACAGATAAAGGATAAGAAAGAGGGGGTTGGAGTGAGATGGAGAAAGGTGTAAAATCTGAGGGTTTGTTGTAGTGGGAGTGGTAAGAGGAATTTAGAGGAAGTAAGGTGGGAGTATGTGGTAGTGGGAGGAAGTTAGAGTGGGATAGAGCAGGATAGGAAGGTTGGGATAGGGGGTGTGTTTATGGAGCTATAAAGGTAGGACCCCTAGGGGTGGGTGGGAATTGGGGGTAGGGTGGGAGGCGGAGCGTGAGCAGGTAGAAACCACAGAGGAGAGTAGGAGAGGAAACAATCAGGAAGATAGGTAAAAAGTAAGTAGAAGTAGATATGAAGAGGAGAGTACAATAGCACACAAAGCAGGCAGGTTTAGCAATATAGTGCAGAATAAGTATAGAAAGGAGATAGATAGGCAAGAGGTAGATCAGAGAGCCCTAGTGTAAATTGGATAAGCAGAGAGGATAGCAGAGACAAGAGTGTGTAGGAGAAAAGTATAGTGGGCAGAAGGGTGTAAGTGAGGATAATAGAGAATGTTTAGAGGGTAGAAGAGATGAAGACTCTAAGGACAGATGAGCTATGTAAGGTATCTCAAAAGCAGAAATGGCTAAGGTTAAGAAACAGAAAGGAGAAGCCAGTGGTATAAGGGAAAGAGAGGATAAAGTAAGTCAGCTGGGGGAGAGCTCAGCTAAATGGTAGGAGGCCTGAGAGTAAGGAGTCAGCCACAGCTGAGTTACCCCAGGTTAAGGAGAAATAAGAGCTAGGGGAGAGGAACCAGTGAAAAAAGTAGGGCAGGCAGGTTACAAGAAAATGGCAGCTAGGCTAGGAGGGGGAAACAGGGACCTTTGCAGGGGGGGGGGTGGCTGCTGTCGTATCAGACTCAGGAGACCCTGTTACCTAGCAAGTAAGAGTTAAGTCAAGCAGGCAAACTTTGTTACCTAGCAAATAAGAGTAAAGTCTTTAGTTTAGTCTAGCAGACATACTTTGAGTACAATGTTCCTGGTTTGCTTCACAAATAGCTGTGTTCCTGGGTGAGATTCAGCGGGAGCTGGTAGGAGAGCTACTTTGCAGAAACAGGGAAAACCAGGGAAGAACTGGCAGGGCAGTAGCAGGTAGTCAGAGTAGAAGTAGAACTCAAAGCTAAAATATGGAGAGAGAAAGACAGGTAGTAAGAGTGCAATAATAAAACAATGTTACATAAAACATACTACTGTGGAGGCAGGAAAAAAGTGGTAAACCACAAAATATACATTAGATTACATTTGAACACATTCAGGAAAACCATAAGCAGTACAGATAAAATGCTTATAATGTTTCTATGCTATGCAGTTTGTTGTAAAACAATAGCGTACATGTGCGACCGGTGTATAGATATGGAATACAGGCAGATAATATGAGAAATGCAAAGCTAGATGGGTCACAGGCTAAGCGTCGCCAAGGACTGCCAGGGAGTGCCTAAATACTAGGAAAGGCAGCGGTGTAGCTAAGTAAGAGCGCAGGAAAGAGGAGGGCACTTAGCAGCTTCTGAAAAAAGAGTAATTAGGTAGCTGGAGGACCGAGGAGACTAACTATAATATACAGTTTTAAATGTTAATTAAGGAAGAAACAAAAGTAATCCTTGAGATTGCTTAACAGGAAGGAGATCACAGAACAAGCACGCTAAGCGCTGTGGAAGCTACTACGTATTTTACTGTTTATATTGCAGGTTTAAACGAACCGCTTGGTGTGGACTGGCCCACGTGCAATGCGCTGACCAGGAGAGAGTAAGGAAGAAGATCACAGAACAAGCACGCTAAGCGCTGTGGAAGCAACTACGTACTTTACTTATTATATTGCAGGTTCAAATGAACCGCTAGGTTTGGAATGGCCCACGTGCAGTACGCTGACCAGGAGAGAGTAATGAAGAAGATTTACAATATAAGCACGCTAAGCGCTATGGAAGCTACTACGTGCTTTACTCAGTGTGCTATTATAGTATAAAGAAAGAAGCAGGTTTGTTAAAGTAGGTTGCAATTCACGTGGTTAGAAGGGGCTCCAGCTCGCTCTTTATACGCTATTATTGAACACAAACCACCAAACACAGAGTGCTTGTACCCACATCTACTTTAACTAGTTTAAAGAGAAACTACTGCAGCACGCTCTTTACACTGTATCATAAGTCACATACCAAACACTAAGCAGTAATACTTGAATGCAGTTAAAAATGAAACCAATGCGACTAGACTATAGTGTTCTAGCGTGATAAAATAGGAACAGCAAGGTGCGCTTAGTGCGCTACAAAAAAACACAAGCACAGTACTATAACAGAGCGTGTAAGTCTAACGATAATGCGTAGACTCTACAGGCTTACTGATAAAAGCTACAACATAGCATCAGAAGATAAAATAACCTCGTATCCAATGCAGACGGACCATGCAATTTCAACAGACTGTACCGCAGGGTATTCAGTTAATCTAGCAGCAGGTATACAAGGAACCCAATTAAAACTCTATAAGCAGTGGCAAACTATCTTTGTTGGTAACAGTGTAGACATTTCATTACATAGCGTTCATAACATCAGATAAGAGATATCACATTCCGTTACAGTACATAACGATGTTCGATGTTAACAGTCAGGTGAAAGTATTGAATTTATATTCCAAACTACTTACAGTAAGTACAGGTGCCCAAGTAGGGTAGGCAGCAACCAGGACTAGTCGAGCATGGAAAAGATGGCGTCAGCTCGCTAATGGGTCTATTTCTAAGGTTTGGGAGGTAATTGTGGAAGTGGGAGGGGAGATAGCAGGTAGAGAGGTGACTGGAGACCAGAAAGAAGGCAGGGTTGAAAGACAGTAGTGGGAGGAGAAAGGGTTTGTGACGAGCCACGGGTGGTAGAGACCACAGAGGAGAGTAGGAGAGGAAACAATCAGGAAGATAGGTAAAAAGTAAGTAGAAGTAGATATGAAGAGGAGAGTACAATAGCACACAAAGCAGGCAGGTTTAGCAATATAGTGCAGAATAAGTATAGAAAGGAGATGGATAGGCAAGAGGTGGATCAGAGAGCCCTAGTGTAAATTGGATAAGCAGAGAGGATAGCAGAGACAAGAGTGTGTAGGAGAAAAGTATAGTGGGCAGAAGGGTGTAAGTGAGGATAATAGAGAATGTTTAGAGGGTAGAAGAGATGAAGACTCTAAGGACAGATGAGCTATGTAAGGTATCTCAAAAGCAGAAATGGCTAAGGTTAAGAAACAGAAAGGAGAAGCCAGTGGTATAAGGGAAAGAGAGAGGATAAAGTAAGTCAGCTGGGGGAGAGCTCAGCTAAATGGTAGGAGGCCTGAGAGTAAGGAGTCAGCCACAGCTGAGTTACCCCAGGTTAAGGAGAAATAAGAGCTAGGAGAGGAACCAGTGAAAAAGTAGGGCAGGCAGGTTACAAGAAAATGGCAGCTAGGCTAGGAGGGGGAAACAGGGACCTTTGCAGGGGGGGGGGGTGGCTGCTGTCGTATCAGACTCAGGAGACCCTGTTACCTAGCAAGTAAGAGTTAAGTCAAGCAGGCAAACTTTGTTACCTAGCAAATAAGAGTAAAGTCTTTAGTTTAGTCTAGCAGACATACTTTGAGTACAATGTTCCTGGTTTGCTTCACAAATAGCTGTGTTCCTGGGTGAGATTCAGCGGGAGCTGGTAGGAGAGCTACTTTGCAGAAACAGGGAAAACCAGGGAAGAACTGGCAGGGCAGTAGCAGGTAGTCAGAGTAGAAGTAGAACTCAAAGTTTGAGTACAATGTTCCTGGTTTGCTTCACAAATAGCTGTGTTCCTGGGTGAGATTCAGCGGGAGCTGGTAGGAGAGCTACTTTGCAGAAACAGGGAAAACCAGGGAAGAACTGGCAGGGCAGTAGCAGGTAGTCAGAGTAGAAGTAGAACTCAAAGTTTGAGTACAATGTTCCTGGTTTGCTTCACAAATAGCTGTGTTCCTGGGTGAGATTCAGCGGGAGCTGGTAGGAGAGCTACTTTGCAGAAACAGGGAAAACCAGGGAAGAACTGGCAGGGCAGTAGCAGGTAGTCAGAGTAGAAGTAGAACTCAAAGTTTGAGTACAATGTTCCTGGTTTGCTTCACAAATAGCTGTGTTCCTGGGTGAGATTCAGCGGAGCTGGTAGGAGAGCTACTTTGCAGAAACAGGGAAAACCAGGGAAGAACTGGCAGGGCAGTAGCAGGTAGTCAGAGTAGAAGTAGAACTCAAAGTTTGAGTACAATGTTCCTGGTTTGCTTCACAAATAGCTGTGTTCCTGGGTGAGATTCAGCGGAGCTGGTAGGAGAGCTACTTTGCAGAAACAGGGAAAACCAGGGAAGAACTGGCAGGGCAGTAGCAGGTAGTCAGAGTAGAAGTAGAACTCAAAGTTTGAGTACAATGTTCCTGGTTTGCTTCACAAATAGCTGTGTTCCTGGGTGAGATTCAGCGGGAGCTGGTAGGAGAGCTACTTTGCAGAAACAGGGAAAACCAGGGAAGAACTGGCAGGGCAGTAGCAGGTAGTCAGAGTAGAAGTAGAACTCAAAGTTTGAGTACAATGTTCCTGGTTTGCTTCACAAATAGCTGTGTTCCTGGGTGAGATTCAGCGGGAGCTGGTAGGAGAGCTACTTTGCAGAAACAGGGAAAACCAGGGAAGAACTGGCAGGGCAGTAGCAGGTAGTCAGAGTAGAAGTAGAACTCAAAGTTTGAGTACAATGTTCCTGGTTTGCTTCACAAATAGCTGTGTTCCTGGGTGAGATTCAGCGGGAGCTGGTAGGAGAGCTACTTTGCAGAAACAGGGAAAACCAGGGAAGAACTGGCAGGGCAGTAGCAGGTAGTCAGAGTAGAAGTAGAACTCAAAGTTTGAGTACAATGTTCCTGGTTTGCTTCACAAATAGCTGTGTTCCTGGGTGAGATTCAGCGGGAGCTGGTAGGAGAGCTACTTTGCAGAAACAGGGAAAACCAGGGAAGAACTGGCAGGGCAGTAGCAGGTAGTCAGAGTAGAAGTAGAACTCAAAGTTTGAGTACAATGTTCCTGGTTTGCTTCACAAATAGCTGTGTTCCTGGGTGAGATTCAGCGGAGCTGGTAGGAGAGCTACTTTGCAGAAACAGGGAAAACCAGGGAAGAACTGGCAGGGCAGTAGCAGGTAGTCAGAGTAGAAGTAGAACTCAAAGTTTGAGTACAATGTTCCTGGTTTGCTTCACAAATAGCTGTGTTCCTGGGTGAGATTCAGCGGGAGCTGGTAGGAGAGCTACTTTGCAGAAACAGGGAAAACCAGGGAAGAACTGGCAGGGCAGTAGCAGGTAGTCAGAGTAGAAGTAGAACTCAAAGTTTGAGTACAATGTTCCTGGTTTGCTTCACAAATAGCTGTGTTCCTGGGTGAGATTCAGCGGGAGCTGGTAGGAGAGCTACTTTGCAGAAACAGGGAAAACCAGGGAAGAACTGGCAGGGCAGTAGCAGGTAGTCAGAGTAGAAGTAGAACTCAAAGTTTGAGTACAATGTTCCTGGTTTGCTTCACAAATAGCTGTGTTCCTGGGTGAGATTCAGCGGGAGCTGGTAGGAGAGCTACTTTGCAGAAACAGGGAAAACCAGGGAAGAACTGGCAGGGCAGTAGCAGGTAGTCAGAGTAGAAGTAGAACTCAAAGTTTGAGTACAATGTTCCTGGTTTGCTTCACAAATAGCTGTGTTCCTGGGTGAGATTCAGCGGCAGCTGGTAGGAGAGCTACTTTGCAGAAACAGGGAAAACCAGGGAAGAACTGGCAGGGCAGTAGCAGGTAGTCAGAGTAGAAGTAGAACTCAAAGAGTAAGTACAGGTGCCCAAGTAGGGTAGGCAGCAACCAGGACTAGTCGAGCATGGAAAAGATCTGTAATGTAATCTGTAATGTAATGTAATCTGAAATAAATGTGTATTTCCAAGAGGGAGGTATAATGTTGTTATTTTGAGCTATATTGAATACTGTATGTAGTAGAGTTAACACTTAGCAGGCAAAACCTTATAGATTTCAGAAATTCTACCATCGTTACCAGGAGCTTTATTTTGCTTAAGTTTGGCTATTTGATCTTTTACTTCTTTAAAAGGTATTTGTGTATCTATTTATTTTATTTGTGCTTCAGATAGTCTGTTCTTTATATTATTATGTATAAAAGATTGAATATATTTTGTACTATTAATGTTATCATTGGGTTGGTTTAATTTTTAAAAATTCTCTAAACTCGCTTAATATATTTGGTAAATCAGATACCATTTTTGTTGTTCTTGGAGAATAGATTTCTTTAATATGGTTAAGTTTATTTAATCTTTTAGTTTGGTTAGCTAGTATACTCATGGATCTAGGATTTATAGAAAAAGTTATAAGTTTATATTTTTCAAGATTTATCATAACTTTATGGTTTAAAATGTCCATGTATTTATTGTTTAATGTATTTATTTAATTCATTCATTCTGTCTTTCTTATCTGGATTCTTTGAAGGATCAAGCCTTAAAGTATCTAACTTTGTTTGTATATCTTGAATGTCTTTATCCCATGAAATTATTTTCTTTTTATACCAATCAATAATTTTACCATATAGGTAGGCTTTTAGAACATCCCAAATGTATATTTCTGAAGTTCTCTGTGTACTATTAAGTTCAATAAAGTTTAGTACTTCTGTAGTGAAAAAAATCAATAAAATCTTTGAGTTTAATTATATAGGCTGGTATCCTTTTAATTTGAACATTAAATGTGGAGTTTAGTATAAAATCCAATGTTATGGAATTATGGTCCGAAAGGGGACAAGAAATCACTTTTGAGTTTTATAAGAAATCAATTAAGTTATTGGAAATTAATACCCTATCTATTCTTGAATATGAATTATGCCTATGTGAGTAGAATGTATAGAACAGTGACTTAGGGTCAGAAAAGTTATTGATATCTTTCATCATGTATGAATCTGAGAATTCATTCAATAATTTATCTATAGTTGTAATTTTCCTTTTACCACTGGTTCTAGAGTCTTTTATGTCAGAAATACAGTTAAAATCCCAAGCAAGAATAATACTACCCTTAGAAAACTGAACTATATGTTCTATATGTTGTTTCACTGTTGTAGCTCCAATGCCAGGAATCCAATACATATATTTTAATGTCAAAATGTTCTTATAACATTCTATAATAACTGAAGATAACATCCCCTTATCTTTATAAGTGTCAATTATTTTAGGCATAGGTAATGTATTTTCCATAGTATGGCCACCCCCCCCCCTTTTTTGTGTATGTTCTGAGCTAATCAAAAGTTTGTAAGATTTTGATTCCAATTTTGTGACATCTTCAGTTACTAAATGAGTTTCTTGGAGAAATATTAACTGAGTATTATGCAATTTAAGATATTTGTTCAAAGATCTTCTCTTATTAGGATTATTTAATCCATTGATTTATTTATTTTTATTTATTTATTTATATTTGTTGATTGGGAGTGTCTGACTGGACGTAGGTCCATTTTCAGCAGAGGCCCGGGGAGAAAAGCTCCACAGTTAAAATAGACAGTAGTTACATTGGATTACATAGCGATTAACAATTTACATAGCAATTACTTACAACATATTTACAGATGAAGAACATAGTACATCAGTAGACAACTAGAATCTTTATCTGTGAAGTACATAACAGACAACAAATGTTACAATAAGAAGTTCCTGCTGTATAATAAGTACTAGGCTTATGAGCATCTGAGCTTGCTATAATCAAGGTAGTTAGTGATTAGTGATTGATGTTTAATTATATACACTTTAATGATGTCATGAAATGTTAATGTTCTGAATATCTGTTGTTGAATAACACTCCTTTTTTCCCATTTTTTATAAGTGAATAGAAATTGACTATTATGAATACAATTATAATGTACACATAAAACATGAAAAACATTTATCCAATGAAATATGTTTACATCAAATTCAGTTTTGTAAGATTTGGTGAACATCATAATAATTATTAACAGAAATGTAGAACATTCATTAATAGCATAGACTCTTTCAAAAAAAAAAAACCCTGGAGTTAAAAACTTCTAATTTGAGTGACATCTGTCACCCAAATTGACCATCAGGCTAGCAACAACATTCATCTCTTCCTGTCTAAATATATATGTTGTTGCATAATTTCACAAACATCCATTAGAATTGTATGGGGTCTATGTTAAATGTTCAAACATCCAAAATGTCGAACATTACATTGCCGAGACCAAATGTTCAAACATCAAATAAAAAAAAACTAAAAAAAGAAAAAAACACTTTAACAACGTAGGTAGGGGGCAAGCTCCTGTGCACCCCACCCCCCCTACTTATATATACCAACTCCGAGACTGCACTTCAGTGCAGAAAAGGGAAATTCTCCCTATCTGCACCATATGGCGCCATTGAAAGTCAGCCTTTGAACACTTAAAATTTTGAACGTTTGGTCTCAACCATATAACGTTCGAAATTTTGAGAGTTCGAAGATTTGTCAGGAGCCCATTGTATGTACCAATTCAAGAAACAAATTAAAGTAAATTAAATGTAACTGTTTCATTTTAACTTTTTTCATATGAATTCAACATATCATAAATACCAGTCATGAATTATATAAAAATGCAAAAATCATAACTAATTTATATGTAATGGACTGTTATAATAATTAATAAGTAGACTAATCTCATGTCTCTTTATGTATTGTGCCAATATCTAACAACATTATTTCCCCATCTTCATGTATCTTTAAGACCTTTTGTAATCTGAAAGAACTTCTAGATTTGTCAAAATATATCAAAATATTAGTTTATATGGTAAACATCTGTATCCGAGACTATACTGTATGTAACAAACTATAGACATATAGAATATGTTATGTTTCAGTCATTATTTATTTATTTTCTACCTGTAACAGAATTATTTTTATTTCTGATTGTTGTGTATTGTAAAAGAATATTAACTTCTGCTTAGGTGTCATAAAAATCTTTGTATATATTAATTTCCTTTCTTTTTCATTTCTTCTTTCATAAATAATTTAATGGTGTTAGTATATATGCCTTATGTTTGTTGTACTAATCAAAAGAGGCTTAAATTACATAAAACAGAATTATAAATAAAAATGTAGAAACATAGGGGTATAAATGTATCAAAAATGCTCTGCTTATACACTCTCATAAATGCTTTTAATGTAACAATTTTATTATACTGGTTACTTACCTGCTGTTCATCCATTTGACCTGTAGGTGGCAGCAGAGAACATCTAATGAAGCTATTATCTAACTCTGTGAGAGTTCTCAGCACAAAGTTCAGACCACAAATACCTTCATGGAAACAACACTTTTTTTCTTGCTTTCTGTTGAGGCAGTCACAGTACAAACAGTCAGCAGAGTCATTCAGCAGTTCAGATGCATGAGATCAAGGAGGGAAAACTTTTGCAGCTATTTTCTTTTTCCCTTTTTTTTTTTATTTTTGTAAGCCGCAGACTATCTCATGGCAGGACCAAGAAACACAAAGCAGATAAAACAAAAAGGCAACAGAGGGGAAAAAAGCCAACATGAAACAGCGCAAAACCGAGAAACTCCATCTCTCAAACTCAGCAAACCACTAGACCACCACGGACACACCAGTCTACACCAAACCCTTCATTTTAACAACACTGCTATGTATACTATACGCTTGTCATACCAATCAATATAAAACTTACACAACCACAATAGAATTATGAAGACAAGTGTACAAAATGTAAGGGTTTAAGTGTGTGAAAAGTGCTTTGATTATAGATATTCATAAATGTTTAAACATAGCAGACATATCAAATATGTTATTTAGATGCAGTTTTACAACCAAGCTGTAGATGGCATTAGAAACCATCTATTTTAACTATTATTCAGCTTTTACGAAGCTTCTCAGCACAAGGTTCAGACTATAAATGTTTCCATGGAAACGACACTTTTTTCTTGCTGTCCGTTGTAGCAGCTGCAATGTGAGGACAAACCAAGGTTTTTAACAGATCAGATGCACGAGCTTGTGGGGGAAAACATTTACAGCTTTTCACTGAGAAAACTGTTGATTAGCTCATGGGAAAACCGGGAAACATAAAACAAATAATAAGAGAGACATAAGGGAGGAAAAAAAGTAATATAAAACGTTAAAGGACCAACAAACTCCATCTCCCAAATCCGGTAAACCACTAGACTACCACAAACATATCATTCTATACAAAATCCTTCATTCCTTCACAACCAACAGCAAAGAGGAAAACAGAAAGAAAAACAAAAGAAACAAATTAAAACCTCTCCATAAATATTTACATTTCTAAAATAAATATCAAATGAATTACTTCAAAACATATCAGGTGACTGAAAGGGAGAAAAGATAAACTTTTCATATGTCTTTTACCAGAAATAACACCACATTCCAACAGCAGAACAGGAGATGGGAAACATAATTATTAAAGTAACAATATGGCAACAATATCAGTGAAGAGTCTCTCTTCACAGAGAGGCAGGGAAATAAAACAGCAAACAGTTAAAAACAAATGAAATAAATGAAATATTGTAACAAAGACTCTCATTTTCTCATCTATAGGTCTCCGTATCTACTATAGTTCCCCAAAACATCATAAATTTCAGTCCCAAACATACGGAGCATTTATTATAACAGACAACAACCACTATATAAAGATAATAAATAAATGAATAAATAAATAGCTTTTA
Source organism: Protopterus annectens (assembly GCF_019279795.1). Classification (NCBI taxonomy): domain Eukaryota; kingdom Metazoa; phylum Chordata; order Ceratodontiformes; family Protopteridae; genus Protopterus; species Protopterus annectens. Next base: position 366,108,155 of record NC_056726.1, on the reverse strand, counting down.
CTTGTTATAGAAATTGAACTAGAATAAACTGAAGTTAATAATAAACTATAAAATACCATTAAAATAACTATGTACCATAAAAAAAACTTTTAAACAACAAAGACTCACCTGTTGAACCATTTCCACTTCCCCAACTTCTGGGTTAGTTTTTAAGACTTGGGGAAGAAAAAGCCATCGTAAAATAGCTTAATAAGTCACTTATTTTTAGGTTTCTTTTTATGTTCAGAGGTCTTCCAGAAATTATCAGCATTTCTTTTAAGGCTGGTATTTGCCCACTCCATATCCTCTATTTTATCAAGCAGTTTTCTTGTTTTGACAAAGGTAATGGCAGAGTCTGTGTCATCAAATATTTTTGGACCATCTTGAATAAATATTTTTAATCTGTCAGGAAATAATAGGCGTGTCTTTATTTGGGCTTTTTTTAGTTCTTTTAGCATTGGCAAAAAAGCTTTCTTTTGGCAATTACAGAAGATGAGTAATCATTATCAAAGTGTATAACATATTCTTTATATTTGATAGGAGATTTAGCCCAATCAGTCTTTAACACTATCTCCTTGTCATGAGAAGATAAAAACTTCACTATAACAGATTTAGTAGAATTAGATTTACCTTTTTTGGCAGTAGCCAAGGACCTGTGTGCTCTTTCTATCACATATGAGAGAGCTTCAGGAAGCTGTAATACATCAGGGAGCCAAGATGTTAAGAATTTTTCCATATTGCCTTCTTCAACATTATCAGGCAAACCAAAAAGTCTGATATTATTTCTTCTTGATCTATTCTCTAGATCATCAATTTTTGTTTGTAAAAGAGTATTTTGTTTTAAAAGAAAGTCTATATTGTGCTCACCTTCCTGAATTGTACTATACATATCATTTAGTGAAGTCTCTATACCAGTAATCTGTTTCTTTTGCTGTTTAAGGTCTTTGTGTAATATTTCCATTTGCTGGGAACATTTTTCTTTGAAATTATCCAGTTTCACATTCATTCTATCAATCTTTGCTGTCAGTTCTTGAATGTTAGTCAATAGTGACTGAAGTTCTTTCTTAATAGTTGTTTCTTGAAGTGTAGATTTGGAATAGCTCATCCTGTAGTCTGAAGTCCAGATATTTTCTCTAATACTTTTTGACAGGAAAAAATAAAAGAATTGCCAAAAAATGTATATACTATCCTAAAGAATGATTAATAGAATCCAAATATATATAAAAAACAAAATTAGGATAGATATACTCAAAAACTCCTGTCATAAATATTCTGTATGGACAGAGCAGAGAGAAAGTGCTGTTACTCAGTGCTCATCTTGGCCACGCCCCCCAGAAATTGACTTCTTGTGCTGCTACGATATTCTGAAGAGCATAATTTTTAGTAGGCTGTGGTGGTGTGTTTCAGTTTTTACAGAGACTTTTGCTTAGTTTTTGAAACCACCTTTGGCAATCACAGGAGAGTTGCTCTTTCTTGCTTCTGTTATTTTTGGATCCTTTGACTGCACATGGCTGAATTTAACACTGCAACAGAGACCTTAGAAAAAGGGAGAGCTTCTTTAGACTTTATTAGAAGCAGGACAACCATAGAGTGCTGAGGTGAGAATGTCAATCCACTACTGTGTTTGAATTTTGATACAGATATAATTTCTTTTAACAATAAGACACCAGAGATAGAACACTTTGAAAATATGCTTAAAGATGTAGAAAGTGCAGCCTACTGCTGAAAATATTGCAGTGGTAGTGGTTCCATCTTGAAGCAAGTATGCACTATAGGGTGATTCCTAGGGGAATGGGAGTTAAATGCGTGCCTAGCTATGGAAATAGTCATCCAGAACTGTTGGCGAAATGGCAAGCCATTAACCTAGAAGAGGATGGGCGGTGCAGTGGTGCAGCGGTTAATGCTGTCACCTCACAGCAAGAGGTTCTCCGGTTCAATTCTCGGCTGGGGTGCCTTCTGTGTGGAGTTTGCATGTTCTCCCTGTGTTCACGTGGGTTTCCTCCGGGTACTCCGGTTTCCTCCCACATTCTAAAAAAACATGCTTCTGGAGCGTTTCTCCTCGGGCCTCCGCTGAAAACAGGATCTGTGGAACCTAGTCGGACTTTCCCGGTCAACAAATGTTAAATAAATAAATAAATAAAACTGAATATTTCAAACTGGGAGAAGAGAGTATAGCTAAACACATTAAAACCAAGCAATTGGAATTAGAACAGATGGAATTGTCGGATAGCATTCTAAGTAAGCTGGAGAATTTAAAGTTTAATTTGAATGTATATGACAGCAAATTAAAAGAACAAAAGATTCATAAGCTATCTAGAGACATAAAAGATTTTAAGCAAGGACATATTTTTGAATGGCCAAGAGATAATAAGGACAAATTTTATATTTAAACAATCTTCTAATAAAGTCAAGCTGCATCAATCAGCCATTAAAGAAACTGTGGATGTGGCACAATCAACAGGAGTGTAGGATAGAAATAACAGTGATGAAACAGCAAATATACTGTCCACCTCTCCAAATGTTGAAAGAAACTTAACATTAAGTACAGAAAAAAATATTATAAATGGTAGAGAGTTACAGAAACTGTCTTAGTCACAGGAACCAGACTTAAAGAGGGAGCAGCCCATCAACCCATAGTTCACAATTTATTGTTTTTTTCTCAAGCAGAACTTGTACAGAAACTCTAGATCCATGAGCCAAGAAAGGGAAAGGAAAAGGAAAAAAACAATGAATTAAGTAATAGTACACTAGTAATAAATATATCTTGGTTGGAATTGAATAGAGACCAAATCCAGCTATTAAACAAAGGTCTCACATTGATATAGTCATTGTGTTCGAACTTAAGTGAGTTTGCATTGGATGTCAGATACTTCAGGAGAAATGTCACCCTGAAAAATATCTTTGGGAAAGAACAAGGAAGTAGAACTTAGTCATATAAGAAACCCAGTAATTTTGTACCAGTCAATCATCCAGCTGTAGATTTATTTATTTATTTGGCTTTGTGAAAATGAAGTAGGAAGCTTGAGATAAGGAAGTGATTGTTTTAGACACTTCCATAATCTAACAGCACTCAAAAGACAGGCACTGAAGTATCTACGGAACAGAGAAGACATAGTGATTAAACCAGCAGATAAGGGAGGAGCCATAGTTTTGATGGACTCCCCATGGTATCAGGATCAAATTAAAGAAATGCTGACTGATGCATGAACCTATACACAGATCAGCAAAAGGGATCTGAATAAAATGGTCTCAAGTGTGAAAGATGATCTTTTCGAGTTGCTGATGACTGATCAGGTAACTAAGGAAATATACAACTTTTTTGAAGTTACTAATCCAGCTGTACTGACTATAAGTGGCTTGACGAAGATCCATAAGGATAGACAAAACCCACCACTTCACCCCATTGTAGCAGGTAGGGGATGGATTACAGAACATATATGTTTTGGAACAATTGAAGAAACTGTTACCACAAGCTACCATGGTATTGAAGGATACAGGTAGCTTTCTCATCACACTATATTCCATCAAAAACAGTAATGAAGACTATTCAGAGATGCTGTTGGTAAACATGGACATCACTAGCCTCTTCACAGTTATTCTCAATATCTATGGGGTTGAAGCCATCAGGAATACATTGGTTCTGAGAGATATAAATGTGAACATTGATCTAATATGTACACTTTTGGAACTTATTCTTGAAAACAATGTTTTTATCTATATTAAGGAATACTTTTGGCAATGCTGGGGGTAGCCATAGTGACCCCTTGTGTGAACAGTCATTTGAAACTTGTATTAGCATAATCGGAGCAAGAGCATGTACTTTCTAATAGAAATCCATGGAAAAAATACTTGATATTCTATGAAGGTTTTGTGGACAACATCTTTATATTGTGGAAAGGTGTTGATTCACAACTGATGCCATTCACAGATTATTTTAACCACTCTACTGACTTTCTTAAGTTCACAGCTAATAGTTCCAAAGAAACAATTGATTTCTTAGATGTGAAGCTAGAACTGGATCTAACATCTGGCACAGAGACACCAATCCATAGGAAAGAAACATGGAGGAACCATTATTTACACAGCAATAGCATGCATCCTGGACATGTTTTTAAGAATATAATGGAGAATCAAGCCACACACATCTCAAGACTGTGCACTAAAGACACAGATTATGAATGTGAAAAGGTTAAATTGGAGTGTCATTTAAAGGAGAGAGTTTATGCAACTAAAGACATCTCAATGAAACCAGAATCAACAAACAACTTACGAAAAGGAAAAAGACAACTCTATTTTTCTAACAGGAAAATACAGAGGCCGTCCAATGACAGTTCCAAAGGGCAGCAAACCCTTGGTCTCATGCTCACATATAGCTATGATTCGAGGCATATATGTAACATTGTCAACAAGTTTTGGCCAGTGCTGATCCAAGATGAAAAACTGAAAGAAATAGTGGGAGAGAAGCCAAAATTCATTTTTAAAAACAAAAAGAACTTGAAAAGGTTACTATGTATGAAAGATGGTTTCTCTAGAAAAAGTTCTATCAATAAGAAAGGAGCTTTTAAATGTGGCAAGTGTAAAGCCTGCCCTGTGATAGATACCAGCAATTTATTCAAACATCCCATTACGGGACTGGAATATCATTTTTCATGCAGTGCTACCTGTAATAGTAAACATATTGTTTACTTGGCTATCTGTTTAATGTGTTCTACTGATTATGTAGGCAAAACCAACCAACAATTCAAGGACAGAGTATTGTGCCATCTGAGAGATATCCAGCATAAGGATCACAAAAACTCTTTGGCAAATCATGTTATTCTGCATCCCCTACATCCCTTCACTTTTAAAGACATTGATTGTATCTTTGAAGGTCCTAGAGGTGGAGATATAAGCAACAGGACTGAATTATGCAAGGTGAACTGGATTATCAATCTCCAAGCAGATCGCCCTTCGGGCCTGAATGCAGTTGTACCACTTAAATCAATTTTAAAGACAAGGTGCATATCCATATGTTGACAAATACACCAAGGACACTGTAATTGATCTACTAGCAAAGGAATGTGAAGTTTACCTTAACCTTAAAGAAAATAATTTTCAATATAAGGATGTTGTATGGAGATTAGTGAAGCAGTAAGCACAAAGGAGCAAAGAAAATCACTTCCTTTCATGTTGGTATTCTTTAAGTCCCTTTAGTAGTTGAAAGATGGTTCATGGCACAGAAAGTCTGTGACGAGATAAATAACTAGTGACTGCACATTTGTCTTTATGTAATGGATTTTGAATAATTATGCCCTTTGGGAAGTTCTCACCAAGAGGAACTGATGACATCTATATGTGCCTTTGCCATTAATAATCTGAAAATGAACAATGGAATAGCAACATTGGCTAATGGTACAATAACTGTTCTAGGTTGGTATGTATCTATTTCATAAAGAAGCAGATTTTGCTTGTACGGCCATACCACCTTGAATGTGCCTGATCTTGTCTGGTCTCAGAAGTTAGTACTTGGATGGGAAACCCACTGTGAATACCAGATGCTGAACCATTAACCCCATGGAGTTTGTTCTTATCAACACAAGAAGTTGATTTCCACTAAGTCTTTCTCTTTTGTTTTGCTTGACAGTTTGAACCAAGAGAAATTAATTAATGACTGCCTCAGTAATGGCATTAAAACTATTAGATGTTTTTGTTAAGTTTCATTTAAAAAGGAATCATGTTATTTATATAAGCCCTAAGTAGTTATATAATCCCAAAGTATTTACTGTGGAAGAAAGAAATGAAGGAACATCAACACTGATTAGTGTTGATAATGCTGCCTTAGCCTGGTATGTGCTGTTTTTTTCAAGGAAATTTTCTTTATTTGGCAACTTGGAGGTGTGTTTCCTTCAAGGTCTCTGACAGTGAACTCATGTTTTGAAAAAAGGTGTTGGCTTGGATTTAGCTGCATGATTGGTGTTTCATTCATTTATCTTAACCCTGTGGAACCTGATTCTTTATGATTTGAGGAAGGCTTTTAGCTAAAAGCACTTAACATATACAAATCAACAAGGGCTTTGCTTTATTGCTTTATGTCTTAATTCTTAACAATTAAAATAAATATAATCATGGAACTTTGAACATGCAAACACAATTGCTAAGAGTTCTTTCTCTATCTGAGCATACTACATTTAATTTTGGGTTAGAGTTCTGGACGTATAGGTTACTGGTCTACCCACTTGAAGAATGACTGCACCAAGACCAAATTACAAAGCATCACAAGAAATAGTAACTGGTTTGTGAACATCATGGTATCTGAGAGTTGGTGGAATGTCAATTTTCTGTTTCAGGACATCAAATGCTGTCTGGTGTTGTTCAAACCACGACCAAGATACATCTTTGCGAGTCAGTTCTCTGAGCGGTGCTGAAAATTCGCTCAAGTCTGGAAAGAACTTGCCCAGGTAATTAACCATGCCAAGAAAACATTTTAGGGCTTGAACATCGTCTGGAGCTGGCATCTCAAGAATTGTTTGTTTGAAAGGATCTGGTCATCAGCCTGAACCTATAAACAAATGACCAACATAAGTAACTTCTCTTAGCCTGAATTTGCACTTCTGAGGATTCAGCTTAAGATTCACTTCATGTGCTCTTTCCAGGACTTTCCTGAGGTTTCTGTCATGCTAAGTTTCACAATTACCTCCTACTAGAATATCATCTACTATAATAGCATACGGATACCCAGAAAAAAAAATGTGTTTCATGGCATGCTGGAAGACTTCACTGGCTGAATTTATCCTAAATGGCATTCTCAAAAATCTGTACCTGTCAAAAGGTGTACTGAAAGTGGTAAGCAATACAGATTTTCAGTCAAGGAAAATTTGCCAAAATGAACTATTTGCATCCAAGGCAGAAAAAGCAGTGGCATTTGGCATGAGAGAAGTGACTTTTCAACTGTACGCATTGGATGTTGAGGTCTTTTTAGTGCTTTGTTCAGATCTCTTGGATCAATACATATTCTGATATCATCTGAGCTTTTCTTATGTGCTACCACCATGGAAGATACCCATTCAGTAGGTTCATCAACTGTACAAATCACACCTTCCTGCACCACTTTACCTAGCTCGGCTTTGGCTCTGTTCTGCATAGCTACTGGAACTTTCTGGGCTGGTCTGACAACTGGGCTGACCTCTGGGTCTAACTTCATGGACTACACAACTGGGAGTTTGCCTAGTTTGCCTTCGAAAAGATCAGTATAGGTAGAGAAAATAGACTGGGCAAAATTAGAACAGTGGTCTTTCAAGGTTACATGGTGGATTTCCTCATTAAGTGAAATCAGTCCCATTCTCAAATTATCTTGGAAGCCCACCAATGACTGCACATGTTTTTTGACCACCTAAATCGCAAGTCGTAGCTGTTCCTAGCAGAGTTACATGAAAGTACTATTGAGCCTTCAGTCTGAATTCCTTCCCCACCATAAGCAACAAGCTTTGCACAATTTGCCAACTCAAGCTTCTCACCAGCATATACTCTAGCACATGTTTTTGCTGACATAACATTGCACTTTGAACCTGTGTCACCTTTGAGCTCTCTGGGTCTCCCATTTATCCGAAAAGTACAAAATACTTCATTCTTTGCCCATAAATCTACTACATTGACTGTTTCATTAAGCACTGACACACCATCAACATAAAAAGCAAGGTCACTGCTTTCTAATTGATCAACTTGTCTCTTTGAATGTTCTCTTTTAATAAAAGAGTGTGCCTCTTTTGATTTACAAAATTTTTGGAAAAGATTCCACTTTATACATCTGTGGCATTGCTGACCAAAAGTTAAGCACTTTTCTCTTTTAGACACATGATTTCCACCACAATTACAACAGTTAACTATGAGGCTAAGTAAGGGTACATGCTTTGAGTTTGCTGACTCACTATGTTTCACTGAGATTGTACACATTCTGGAATTTACTAGAAAGGTACGGGGTTTCCCAGGGGGTTACTGCAGGTCCTGCAACACTCCCATGTGCTTGGGCCTGTTTCTTGTAACCATGTGCTACATACTATCAACATTAACTTAGAAGATACTGAAAACATTCATTTTGCATTTGCAAGCTTATTTCTGCACTTTTCTGTAAGTTCATATATCCGAAAAATCTCAATGGCCTTATTCAAAGTTAAAACACCATCTTGAAGCAAAGTCTTTCTCACAGCATCATCTTTAATACCGCACACAAGTCTGTCTTTTATCAACTCATCCCTTAAATCACCAAATCTGCACGTTTTAGCTTTGAGAAACAAGGCTGTTATATATGCTGCAAAAGTTTCCCCAGGCTTTTGGTCCCTTGTGTAAAATAAGTGCCTTTCCATTGCAATATTCATTTGGGGGTTACACATTTCTCTAAATTTACATTTTAAGCACTCGGGGTCTTCCCTTGATCCAGCCGGTACAACTATATGATGGTTTTCTCCCTCTCCTGAAAATACAGCAGGTGCATACACAAATGAATGCTCTCTTTCTTTGGCTTCTGAACCAGCTAAATTAAGCAGATTAAAGCCTTTTTATGATCATCTTTGTCAGAAAATGCTGCTTGTATGAAAATATTGTATTCTTGCTCAAACTCCAATTCTCTACAATATTATTATCAAATACAAGAGGACCTGGTTTTCAAAATCCTTCAGCCATGCCAACAAAGTATGCTTAAACACACTGAAAATATGGCCCTTGTAATTAAGTACAAACATGCACATACAGCCAGTACTTGTAATAACATTCAAATGCACAGTAAATTCTTCAAAATATCGTACTTTGCAAAATAAGCTTTGAAATAGCTGTATTTTGCAAAATAACTGTACTGTTATACTACACAAACTTAAGAACACGTCATATACCTCAGATATCTTGAATAGCTTTAATTAATATGAAAAAGTAGCACATAGAGAAAACATGCAGTCGTTTTCCTTATTTTATACATTTTATGCGATTTGCACATTATTTCAAACATTTTCGTAACTATTTCAAATATATTTTTATTTATTTTTATTTTATTTATTTTACATTTGTTGACCAGGATAGTCCGACTGGATGCATGTCCATTTTCAGCGGAGGGGAGAAAAGCTCCAAGGGTAAGCAAATACAGCATTACATAATACCAGCATTACATATTACAAACAGATTATTTACAGAGATTACATAAGTAAGCAAGTTAAACAAGTTCCACAGGTTAAAGTTAGTCCTGAGCACAAGTCAGGATTAAATTAAATTACACAGTAAACTGGTTAACAGATTTTTACACATTCGAGTTAGCCAGGCTTGATACATTGACATAGCCAGTTAAGTGACAAATGTTGTTTGAGTCTAGTTTTAAATTGACCCAAGGTGGAAAGTAAGGTAATATCAGCTGGAAGTGAGTTCCAGGATCTACTTACAGAGTTTGCAAAGAGAGAATCACCAGCTGTGTTATTAATTTTGCTAGTCTGAATTAGTAGTTTGTTAGAGGATCGAAGTGGTCTAGGATTGTTATAGGGGGTGATAATATTTTTAAGTGCAGGAGTATTGTCCGGATTATAGAGGATTTTATAGGCCATAATCAGTTGGTTATACTGGATTAGGCTAGGTAGTTCAAGCCAACCAAGCTGATTTAGATTGATGCAATGATGTGTCCTAAAAGGCAGCCCAGTGGCAAACCTGGCAATGTGGTTGTAGCAAATTGAGAGTTTGTTAAGGACAGTCTTGTTCAAATTCGAGAGTAGAGGGATGCATACAAAAGGGTTGAAAGAAGGTGAGAGCGAGCTATGGCAATTTTAGCTGGAGGGGTTAGGAAGGCTTTTATTCTGTAAAGTGACCCTAGTTTTTATTGATGGTTTTGATCGTTTGGTTAACATGTAGGTCAAATTTGAGATTATTGTCTATGATGACACCTAATAGTTTTGTAGATGGGTCAGGGGAGATTATTGTGCCATCATTTGATTTTATGGTAAAGGTGAAAGCGGTAGACCTACGTGTTGGTGAAAATAACAGCATTTTAGTTTTTTTGGGATTTAGGATCAGACGATGTTCAGAAAGCCTGTTTTCTATTGTATTAAAGGTGGTCTGGGTAGCTGACCATAACTCTACTGGAGATGTGGCTGAGCAAATCAGAGTAGAGTCATCAGCATATTGGATACAGCTGACTTTTGGGATGACAGTATAAAGGTCGTTAATGAAGATGGAGAACAGCAAGGGCCCTAGTATAGAGCCTTGTGGTACTCCGTGGGTGTTAGGTAGAAGGTTAGAGAGTTTGTTCTGCCAGAGGACAGCCTGCTGTCGACCATTCAGGAGGATTGAAACCATTGGAGGGCTCCAGTATCTAGAAAGAATGTTTGCAGGGTGTGGATTAAAAGTTGGTGATCAACCATATTGAATGCCTTGGAAAGATCCAAAAAGAGGGCTGAGGATATATAATTATTGTTGCGATTATGGTTTATGGTGTTAGTAAAGGCTAGGAGGGCTGAAGTAGTGCTGTGATGAGGACGGAAGCCATGCTGAGTGTCTGCCTTAAGGCGATTTTGGATTAGGTGGTGCATGAATTGTCTATGAATACATTTTTCCATAATCTTTGCAAGTGGAGAGAGTATAGCTATTGGCCTATAATTGGAGAATTCAGTAGAGCTGCCTCCTTTGTGAAGTGGGATTACATCAATATGTCACAGTTTCGGACATTTCATTTAACTAGAAATTCATTTTTAGGTACTCTGAGTGCTTTGTTTTATATTTTCCGAATAAGAAAGCATTTAATTAAGTTTTTGTACCTGAAATTCATTTCTGACTTGTTTTGCGAATTATATGTGCAGTACGGATGATCGATTCTTGTATAGTCCTCCAACATTAACTGAGTGTCCCTTGGTCTTGAATCTGGATCCCATTCTGACAGCATGTCACTCTTCCTTGGTTATAAGTCAAGACAAGTAGGCAGGGTAGTTTGTTTATATGCTTTATTACATAGAATCACATCATGAGGGATAACAGCATTACAAAATACAAATGAACTGATTAACAAACTACACAGACATGCATGCTTACATCTCAACAGCTTACTACAAAATGGCAATTAAGCTTGCACGTGCTCATTATTTATACAGATGTGTAAGCCCATGGAAAATTTCTTAAAGGCATATGCACATATTGATCTACACTAGGTATAAGATATTTGTACCTCTAGTTGTGGAGCTAAAAGTTGCTGCAGGGTTTTTGTGTTGACAAACTCCAAAAACCTCTGAGCAAGTGAATTATGGGTCATATAAGTTTCCCAGTTTATAGAGGGGTAGTTGAAGTCACCCATTAGTATGGTGTTAGGATGAATGTTAAGAGATTCCAGTAGGTTTAGGTAGGAAGTGTGGTTTTCCAGATTCATGTTAGGGGATCTGTAGCTGGCAAGAATATGATAGGGGGTCGCACCATTAGTTAGTTGGGCATGGAGCAGCGAGTCATGTTGTTGGGCCAGTTTAGCAGTGTACTTGTCCTTTGTAAACACTGCGACATCTCCTCCCTTTGTTTTCTCCAGTGCTAAGGGAGATCGAAATGTATGAAAGGTATTGTAGCCTTTGATAGCTAAGGTACTTACCATGGTTCTGAACCATGTTTCCATGACTGCCAATATATCTGCATTCTCCAGTGTGAGAAGTGCTTCCAGGGAGTGCAGTTTTTTATTTAAACTCCTAGTGCTGAGCAGCAGTACCTTTAGATAGTCATGAGTGATTTTTGTTATGTTGGAGGGTTTAACAACCTGCACAGCCTATAAAAGGCACTATGGAGATTGATAAAGTTTTTGCTAGTATCCGGAAGCTAAGTGGTGACAAGTGCAAACCATCCTGGCAAAGCATCATGGTTTGTCAGTCATGTCTCCTCAGGCTGACAGATACTGGATTCACTTGTGACACCAGAAACTAAGCCAATTGTTGAAGTCAATCATTTTTTTTTTTGCTGGTACTGTGGCATCATCACTGGTGAAGGTAAGATACTGCTGAAGGTTATATTCATACCTACCTGGGACACATATTCAGAGAGCTCCATCATGTGTCTCCTCATATAGTCCAATGAGGTACATCTTAGGTCATTTACACCCACAAGGACTATGAACATGTCATACTGGTCCTTGTGGTTTAAAGACCTAAGTGCATGTGTGATCTGGCATATCATGGCTCCAGACAGACACCTGACTGTGATCTTCTCCTTGTTTAGCCTACTAAAGGGGACATCAGTATGTCTTACAATGGAATACCCAATAATTAGAATGTTTGGCTGTGTGGTGTGTTACCTTAAGGGCTTGGAAGCCAGGCTATTATGATTTTCAGAGTTGTGTGTTGTGTGAGGTGCTGTCTTTTTTGAGTGTCTGCAGGGTGATTGAGAGATGCTTTTAGGAAGTCTTGGAGGTTTGGGCAGGTTACATGTGAGTACCTCCACATATGTGGGTCTATGTGTTTGTTCCTTAGTGTTGGTAGTGAGTGTTTTGGGTGTAATGCTGACAACTTGGTTTGCATATTTTGTGTGTGCATGTGAGACCTTTGTCTCCGATGACCTTATGTATCTACTTCTCTCACACACTGAGTTTGTCTGTTCTAAAATTAAATGGTTGTCAGTGAACATGAAGCAGTTACTACACTGCCTCAGGATGCCCATATCCACTAGGTCAGAAACAGAGATGACAAGGAAGCACCTATCCATTATACTAGAGCCTTAGTAGATGGGAATGAGTAGGGGAGAATCACTTAAACGTCTAAGTGAGTGTGTTTAGTGATATACTATAAGATGACATATAGTGGTGCTGCTCTCTGTGCAAACTGGCACCTCTTAGAGCAGCTATGAACAATGAGAGACTATTGAGAGTGTTTCCTTTAGAGGATTTTAAACTGGAGAGGTTTGCTTATATACAAGGCATGGGTAACTGCATTTCTACGCCACACAAATATGATTATACCAGCAAGATGAAAGACATTTACACAGTTAAGCCCTCAGGCCAATCAGATAAAAATACAATAAGCCCTACACCAGAAGTTCTCAACTCAGATGGGTTGAATCAGCCGTCTGCTCCCATCAGAGTGCAGAATAAAACTCTCAATGTAAAGCAAACTGGTTTTGAGTTAAAGTATTTTTTGACTGGAACAAATTTAAGTAAAATGTTATATATCTGGTGCATGGTACTGACAAATTTGATTGACTGAGTGTGATTGACTGGCCCAAAGTATATTGGATCAGCTGAACAGAAAAACAGGAAAAATGTTTCATGCTTATCAAATGATATATAAAAATAAGTGTATACCAAAATTATATATACTAGTCTCTGAAGGAGGTATGGGCCTTCTTGAAATTGATTACATGTATAGACCTACAATTGTGGGACTGCATACATATCTGCTGACCATATCAGATCAATATATAGTGAAAATTCTAAAATATGAGGCAAGAAAATCTAAGATGATCTCTCTTCTTAGTTTAGCAGAAGCATTCAGGTGGTTAGAGGGAATGGAAATCAAACCAGAAGTCAACAATAATCAGATCACAACTAAATGTGCCAGAAAAAAAACAAAAGAAAGGATATAAGGAGAAGGATCAGTTGAAAAGGAAATGTGGAAGATTCATAAATATAGTGGGAAGTATAACAATCTCCTGGAGCAACCTCATGTTGATCAGGATTTTACGAAGGAATGGCTAAGGAGAGACTAGTTGAAACCAAAGGATGAAAGGTTAATACTGGCAGCCCAGGATAGTGGACTATGTTCATGTTGGTTTACAAAGTACATTGAGCATGTGTTAATGATCAGATGATAAGAAAAGAAACATGGAAAAGCCATAAATATAGTGGCAAGTATAGAGATCTCCAGGAACAACATCATGTTGATCAGGATTTGACTCAGGAAAGGTTAAGAGGAGATGAGTTGAAACCAAAGATGAAAGGTTAATACTGGTATTCCAGGACAGTGGACTGTGTACATGTTAGTTTACAACATCCATTGAACATATAGGAGAAATAGACAAATGTAGGTACTGTAAAAAAAAGAACTGGAAATGGTTGCAAACCTTCCTGCTGGGTGTGAAACGCTCATGGCAAAGGGCCTGTATACTGAAAGGCATAATAATGTGGCAAGACTATTGTATTGGGAATTGTGCAAACATTACAATATTGAAATAGCTGAAAAGTATTGGAAACATGAGCCATGAAGCATTATACAGAATGATGGTGCACATCACATGGGATCACCCATAACCAACAATTCAAAAAACAGATGTGAGAAAACCAGATATAGTATTCCATTAAAAAAAGAGAAAAGTAGTACTGGCATTGAAATCTACATCAATCAGTTTACAGTGTCTCACTTATAGGTTGATATAAAGTCATTAACTATCAGGATATGTAGGCAGATATGAGAGCAACATGAAAGAAAGTTACCCAGACAGTTCCAATAGTAGTAGGAGCAACGAGTGTAATAAAAAGAATCTATAGTCATATTTAGATATGCTACCAATATATGTAACCCAATACGAATTACAAGAGTCGGTTCTGGGCACATTGGCGTGGTTGTGAAGAGCACTTTTAGCTAACATCAAAGACTGAAACAATACTAATGTCATGAACTTTAATTATACCTTGACTTAGGAATAGGGTCTATTCCCGTCATGCTTTTAGAAACTCCAAATATATGGAGAAATTAAACAAGAAATGCACAATTGTTGCCTTTAATAAATTTACTATCACTTCCATGCACCATATATGTAACATTTTACTTAAATTTGTTCCAGTCAGACAAGACTCGGATACCTATGTTGATAAACTCTCCTTTGACTAACACATCTCTGCCATAATCATCATTATTATCAAGCCCCTTGTTCCCATTTTCTTACGAGGTTGGGGTCTCGCATCAACTGTCACCAGCTTTCTGATTTTGATGCCACTCTCCTACCTTTTTAATGGTCATGCCTGACTGTTGCAGGACTTCCGTCACACAGTCCATCCATCTCTTTACTGAACACCCTTCTTTTATCTTGCCTTCTTTCTGTCTCTCCCAAATCTTCTTCACCAGATTATTTTCTGTTTTCCTACATGTGCCTAAACTACTGTAATCTATCCTCTTTGACCTTCTCTGCAACTGAAGCTACTTTGGTGTCTACTCTGATGTCCCCATTTCTTCATCTGTCCCACAGTGTACATCCTTCCACCAATCTCAGACACTTAATCTCTATCACCTCTATCTTCCTCAAATGCTCTGCCGTCACAGCCCAGTTTTCTGTACCACACAGTAATACGGGTCACACCACTGTTTTTTACACCTTACTTTTTATTTACTTCACATTATCCGGTCACATTCTACCCCTTACAGTGTGTGCCAGTTGGCTGTAGCCCCTCTGCTTTTAGCTTTGACATTCTCATTCAGACTTCCTTCTCCTCAACCACCCCCCATGAACTTGTACTGTTAACCTTTTCCGCTACTTTTCCATCTGTCTCAGTTTTCTTCTTCTACACTTGCACTAGACTGATTATTATCCAGGCATCAGGGAATACACTTTTCTTTCCATTATTTTTCTTAGCACTATTCTTATATTGCAGGCTATGACTGAGGCAGTACAGCACCTGTGTTTTTTTTTTATTACAAGCTACTGAAAGTACTCTTTCCATCTGCCTTTGCTGTCCTGTGGATTGATGAGCAGGTTGTTACTGGTATCTGATGTCTGATAACTATGTTTTTTATATTTCTGTATTTACCTTACAACCTGATAAAGTTTCTCTATGCTGTCTGATGAGTCACTTTCCAGAAGATGGTAGTGTGCCTCTTGTGCCTTATTCTTTGCTAGTGCAACTGCTTCCTTGGTTTCTTTGTTAGCCAGCCAGAATTCCTTCTTAGCCTGGTCTGTCTTTTCTATCTCCCAATTTGTCCTACATGCCTTCTTTCTTTCTTTTTTTTTTTTACTCATCTTTATTGAATAATCACTTATGACACAGGCAATATACATTTATATAAATGATACAAACCATATTGACATATTCTCAGTTACAAACATTATACATCACATATAAACTTTGGTACAGTCATTGTTCATCGGATCATGGGAAGTTACTAGGCTAATGGCCCTAGGGGCCTTACAAGCCTAGCCAAGTTCTAACCTTATTTCCACAATCAGCACCTATTACCCCTGTCCAAGAGGGACACAGGTGGAACACCCAAGGTGGATTTATGGTTACCCATCCAATTGTTCAGATTGCATTTGAAGAGGGCTAATGAGGTGCTATTTTTGACATGAAGTAGGAGTCTGTTCCAAAGGTATGGCAACCTCTGAGAGACAAATCTGTCCCTCCAGCAGGTTCTATTAATGCCACATACCAGGTTAAGGTCTTTAGAGTGAGTAACCCATGTACCGATTGACTTGTGGATATGCAGCATTTCCAATAAAGCAGGGACAGAGATTGCCTTACATGCAAGGCAGAGATCGCCTCTGAGTTGTCTGTATGAAACAGAATAAAGTGACAGTGATTTCAGATGATCCACATAGGACAGATGCTGAAGACTTTGAATTTTACTTGTGAGGAATGTTTGTGGTCTCTCTAATTGCTGCAGGTGCTTGAAAATGTACATACCAAAAGGGGCACTGTACTTAATTATTGGCCTGATGAGGGAAGAGTACAGGGAGTTTCATAGGTTCATAGGTGTGTACTAGGCTAATGGCCCTGGAGCCTTTACAAGCCTAGCCCATAGACGTGCCCTGGCATCATGCCGCAGTACATTAGTTCCCAGTGCCTCTATCAAGTAGAGCCACTGGAGTGATCCCCAGGGTGAACTTTCTATTACCCATCCACTCATCAAGATTTCTCTTGAAGAGAGACAGTGAGGTGCTCTGCTTGACATGTATGGGAAATCTATTCCAGAGCACGGGGAGTCTCTGGTGAGAAACCTGTCCCTCCAGCATGTTCTGTTGATTGTGGTAATGAGGTTGAGGTCTCTGGAGAGTATGGTGCGGAGGGATTGGGGTTTCTTTAGATGTAGCATTTCTAACAGAGCTGGGTCAGACATGGCTTTGTAAGTCAAGCAAAGATTGCCTCTAAGTAGGCGATATAAGACAGAGAATAGCTGGAGTCTTTTGAGTCAGTCCATATAGGACATCTGTTTAATGCCTAGGATCCGCTTCGTGAGGTACTTCAGTGGCCTCTCCAGCTGTTGCAGGTGTCTAGTGAGGTACATGCCAAATGGGGCATTATACTCAATGATTGGTCTAATGAGGGAAGAGTAGAGAGAGATTATGACCTCTTTCTTCCTAGATGCAAAACTCTTGGTAATGAGATGTGCCACACAGAAGGACTTTCTGACCACAGTGGTAATGTGGTGGTTGAAAGAGAGGTTGCTGTCAATCTGCGTCCCCAGATCTCTTGTAATGCCTTCAGTGTTCAGTGGGCTCCCATTGATGTGGTAATTAGTAGGAACTGAGTTTTTACCAAAGAAGATGACGACACATTTTTGGCATTAAGCTTAAGGCCATGGTTTCAACACCAGTCATTGGTCTCAGTGAGGCCTTTCTGTAGGATGTCTGCATCACTTGGGGAGTTAATAATGGCTCCTAGCTTGCAGTCATCTGCGAACTTGGTCAGCCAGAGTCCCTTTGTGTTGGCCTGGACTTCTGAGAAGTAGATTCTGAACAGGAAAGTACCCAGGACCGATCTATGTGGGACTCCACTCATGACTGGTTGGCAGTCTGACTTGGATTCTACTACTTTCACACTGTGTGTTCTATCTGTGGGCCAACTTGCAACACACCTAGTGATACAGGGGTTGATGCCTAGTTTGGTGAGTTTATCATTAATTCCCAAGTGAGGAATGGTATCAAAGGCTTTAGCCAGATCAAGGTAGGCTGTATGCACTGCCTTACCTTCATCCACCGCCCTGGTGACTGACTCAAAGAAGTTAACCAGGTTGAGCAGGCATGATCTCACTTTCACAAACCCAAATTGTGTAGGGTCTAGAGTTTGGAGATTTCCTATATCTTTGTTAATCAGGTCCATAATGATGTGCTCCATAGTTTTACATATCAGACTCATCAGGCTAATGTGGCAAAAATTCCCAGGGTCCATAGTTGCACCCCCTTTATGGAGAGGGATGACTGTAGCAGTGCGCCATTTGGTAGGGACAAAGCCTGAGGTGAGGCTGTGACTGAACAGGGCACACAGATGTGGTGCCAGTTCACTTTGTAGTTCATGTCGAACACAGCCAGGGTTATTATTGGGTATTCTTGGCCTTGGACATTGCAGCTTTAACCTGTGCTGCAGTAATGCTGGGTGCCTGGCATTCTTCCGGTATTGTGATTGGTCCTTTAGGGGGGTTATAACTTTTTTTTCTGGAGGGAGTGCCCTTACTTATGAGATGAACAATACAGACTGCCCTTCTTACCACTGTGGAGACATGGTGATCAAAGGTAAGCTTGCTGTCAACCTATGTGCCCAGGTCTCTCACCACAGAGTGCATACTTAGGGTGTTGCTACTGATATGGTAGTTAGCATTAACATCGCTCTTACTGAAAGGGATGATAATACTTTTTTTGCATTGAGTGTAAAGCCTTGACTTTGGCACCAATCATTTGTTTGTGTAAGACCCTCTTGTAGGATGTTGACATAATTTGGAGATTCTATGACCACTCCCAGTTTGCAGTCATCAGCAAACTTTGTCAGCCACAGACCTATAGTTTTTGCTTGTACTTCAGAGAAATAGATTCCAAACAGTAGAGATCCCGGGACTGATCCCTGTGGAACACCACTGGTTACAGGTCTGCTGTTGGAAGTGAATTCCCCTATTTTGACTATATGTGTTCTATCAGTGAGCCACTTAGTGACCCATCTAATGATATAAGGGTTGATACCTTGCTGGATGAGTTTGTCAGTGATGCCTGAGTGGGGAGATAGTGTCAAAAGCCTTCATTATATAACTCACTCAGTTCCTGCTTTTCCTTAAACCTCATTCATCTTCCAAAACATTATTCCGTATGTATTGTTTCCACAATTCCCATTTTTTCTATGTACTTTGCTCCTACCCTTTTCCAAAGATCCCACTTCCAGTTCTTTAACTCTGTTACTATATTTACTAATTTCAAATACAGTGGGTTTGGACACTGCTGTCCATTTTTCAGTAACTTCTTTTTTGGCAGGCACCAGAATTAAACTTAGCAAAGCCTTATCATGACAAGACAATTCAGATCCTGTATCCCAGCTCAAAAAAAATCATTTCCTTAGTTACATCAATTTGCTCATCCAATATTTCTATCAGAGTAGTCTGTATGGATTTTTAAAGCCTGCCAACTAATTACACTCCAAAAAATATATTCCCAATTAACTCCTTCTTCACCATCATGCCTCCTATATTTGCAAAGTACCTGAGGAAAAATTATTTGGAGTCTGCTTGGAGTATAAAAATAATATGCAAACACTTCTAAGCAAAAATTCTTAATATTCTAGACTTTGTTGCATATTTGGGATCCATGCATATATCCTTCCATTTTTCTTTGTTGATTGTTTATCCAATCTCTTTTCCTAATCTTTTCTAAATTTCTGAGATTGATTCCTGTAGTTATCATGCAATATTTTATATGTTCTGCTAATTATCCCTTTTTGACAGCAGCATCTGTTCTAGATTCAGCTAAAAACTCTACCAGTCTTGGTATTTCACTTAGGATCTATCTATCCCTTTATCTTTGCCTATACTATGATATCAGTCCTTGATAGGGAAGACAGTCTCTAGCCTGTAGTCCAAATGTATTCTTGGCTTCACCCAATTCTATTAACTTGGCTCCTTTCACAGTTTTCTCCAGTAAATACCTACCCCCTCTTGCCAATTATCTGTATCCCTAATTGCAGTCATCCATATTGGCAGAATCTCTTCTCCCCATTTGGCTTAGTTCTTAGAATACTTTCTGCTGCTTTGTGAATACAGTATTCTGTATGGCTATTGCTATTCTCATTAAGGAACTGCATCCAAAATCCCACTCTCCTTTTCTCTTGAGCTTCCCCCTGTTTCTTCATCATCCCTTTCTACTTTGAATTATAGCTTTCTGCTTGTGGCTATATATAGGAGCCTTAACTGTGTAGCTCAAAATATCCATTCAAATCAGGTAATCCCAAACCATTTTTGTTCTATTGGAAGGATCAGTTTATCCCACTTGACTCTTGCCCCCTTCCCCTCCAGATAAAATTCTTCAACTCATTGTTAATTGCTATCCATAACTTCTCCTCTGGTTGATAGAAATACTCCTGACCTGTGTATAAAACTAAAGTGAATAATTTATTTTCACTGCTTGTATCTTGTTATTCATATCCATAAACAATAGGTTCCAGTTGCTCAGTTTTTGTATTAGATTTTGTTTAATCTCTTCCCACATATCCTTAGCTGCCATAACAGAATCCTTTTAACCCATACTCCTAAGTACTTCATTTATTATGTCCTCATAAATATTAGTATTGAAGAATCAATTAATTTTTGGGTACATAGTTTACAGCTGTAGCCTTTGTTTTATCTTCATTAATATTATATTCCAAAAAGACATGAAACTTTCTTGAATATTCCATGACATGCCCTTTTCTGGTTTTGTCAGGTACAAAGTAATATCATTTGCAAATAAAGCCAAATTTTTTGATTACCATATCAATTATATCATTGAATTTCAGAGTCCCTTATTTTCTTTGCCAGTGGTTCTAAATATAACACAAATAACAAAGGGGAAAGACACCTTCCTGGTTCCTTTGTTCAGACACAACTTATTAGAGAGGACCCCCCACTTTAATTTTCACCTCTGATCCCTTGTGTATTTTCCAAATTAACCTTATTATTGTATCAAGGAATGCAAATGCTTCTATTGCCTTACTCATAAAATCCCAGCTTATTCTATCAAATGCATTCTCTGCATCAAAACCCACCAACAATACTGGTATTTTCTTACATTTTGTTTCCCTCTGGATCATCATTGTTCTATTAATATTGTCAAATGTTGGTCTCCCCTCCACAAAACCAAACTGTTCCACATCATTCCATTTTGGCAACACTTTTGTCATTCTTTTAGCCATTATAAACATAAACATTTTATAATCATGGCCTGTATAAAGCTGAATCTGATGGATCGTTACCTTCGTTAGGTATTGCAACTTTATAATCATGGCCTGTATGAAGCTGAATCTGTTGGATCTTTACCATCTTTAGGCTTTTTTCCAGGATGTTGCTGCTTACCCTCCTTTTAAAAATACTGTTAAACAAAACTTTCCAGATCTTTATCACTTTCCTCCCTCCTAGCTTCCAAACTTCCACAGGAATATCATATATTCCTGGAGACTTTCCTGTAGATTCGTCATACATCACCATTTTTATCTCATCTCTTCCTATACTTTTAATAATTGAGCCTCATCTACCTCTAACCTTGGAATACTTAATTCTCATAAATATTTCTTTTGCTTATTTTTTCATTTCCACATTTATGTGCTTTATACAGATTTTCATAAAATTTCCAAAATACTTCTAATACCTTTACAAGATCACTGGTTGTTTTCCTTGTTATAGGTTCTCTATGTTTGGCAACAACCCTTTCTACTTTCTGTTTTTGTACTCAAGTTATTATAAAAAAAACAGTTGCTTAACAGCAATCTTTCTAAATTTATGCATATTATCCAAGTAGTCCTTTATTTTCTTTTTAGCATTCTATAGTTACACCTCTTCTTGTTCTGGGAGATTCCCCTTATTCTTCAATATTGTTAACACATCTACTTTTTAGCCATATCTCTTTTTCTTCTTTTATTTCTACCCTATATTTAAACTCCACTTTCATTTTTCCCACTCCATAGCTATATGCTCTGAAGAAATTTCTATCTTCCCTAGTAACTCACAAATAATTTCCAGTACCCATTTACTAAATTCTGCTCTTTATAACAGGTAGGTGGGAAACCACCAGAGTCTCATTTTTACTTCATTACCTTACATTTTTATCTTAGTCATTATAAGAGAGTGATCTGAAATAGTTATTGGATATCTATGAAAACTTTCAATTAAATGCACATATTCCTGTGAAATATGTTATGTCTAACCTAGCCCAGCTGTTGTACCTTGGAGAATGATATGTAAATTCCCTCTGAGCTCCTACTACTAAATTCATATCTTCCATACCAGATACTTTCATAAGTTTCTTCAAAAATCTACCCTCTTTTGTTATATTTTCCCTTCTAGCCCCCCCCCCAGATACAGCCTCACTGTTGCAAATCAAATTTGAGTCCCTACATGTAAGTAATATTCTCTGCTGAAAGCTGATTCTTTTAATCAGAACTTTCTTAAGTGTCATCATAGAAGTTTTAGGTGGAATATAAGTACATGCCAGCATAATCCTACTCCCTTGACAGTACCCCCTTACTTCCACAAATCTACAATTATTATCTTTTTTCCCTCTTCTATCACTATTGGAGCTCTTCTAGCAATTAATATAAGTACTTCCTTTTTCCCCAGATATTCCACTGAATAACCATCCTGAAATCCTTTTTTATCAAACTTTTTCCAAATGTGTCTCCTGTAGCATTGCTACAGTATTTGCAATTTCATTTCTTAATATAGTTCATTGCTCTTTCTTTTTTGTATATACCTGTGAGACCATTCACATTCCAATATAATATGGAAAGTGTTGCCATTGTGATAAGAAGTTATTGTTCCTACCTGTTATGTCTAAAGGTTTTTACGTCAGTTTCTGATTTTGTGTTACATACATGGACTAATATTTGACAGGCTGATCTTTTATACAGTTGTTTCTTTTTATATCCATTTGAACCTATGTTACATCTTGTAAAACTTTTTGTTTTAAGGAAGACTGTCAAACAAAAATAAATAAATAAATAAGCACACCACCAGAATATCCCCATAACCTATTAACTTTATACAAACACACAGAACTATGCACATCTTCAAATAATAAAGTTTAACTCTCCTAATAGGAACAATTGTCCCAGATTGACAGCTATACTCATAGGCTTTAATTGACCTTTAATTAAGGTTTTCCATGCTAAGATGCATGGTACTTCTTCTGCTTCTACTAACATTAATTGAATATTGTTTTTGTCTTATATTTATTCCTTGCCCATATGTAGAAAACAATATGAATGCTTTCAGAAAATATTAACTATTAGCCTTAAAAAGTATTGCCTTCTTATCAGCTTTTCTCCATAGAAACATGTAAGCCATATACATAGTTGCCTTCAGCTAAAAGTTTATCATGTTACACTGTGAACATTTATTTGCTCAATGAAAAAAATATTACATTCAGTGCTCTCTTATTTATTGTTTCCAATTAAAACTTGTTGTCAGACCAAGCCAAGGACCTTCACCAAGTCATTCCCCTATGAAAAGTAAGAAAAAGCAAATTAACTCTATTTATGTCATGATCAGTCCCCACCTCAACAACCCTTGATTACAGCCTATCATCTTAGACATGCTTTGGTCCAGGCTTTCTTCTCTTTTTACATTGCAATGCCTACATTTCTTAAAAATAAAACAGGAGAAGAAGATGAATAATAAGAAAAAAGAGGCACCTGTTTACTTTACTATCCTTAAACACACAAAAATAACTGAAAATGCTTTACTATATAACATGCAGTTTTGCAATGAAATGTTTCATGAAATACTGTTAAGAACAAAACTGATTTTACTTAAACTTATCTCTTTCATTCCTCTTTCCTTCCCTTTAATGTTCTTCCAGACATTAATGACATAAAGTAGGGCAAATGCTTTGGAGTATCCTACAAATTTAACAAAGTCATAAAAGTCCAATATTTCCAATTTTTTCTTTGTCAGACATATTTCACAATCGTGATTGATGATTTTAATCCCATA
Organism: Protopterus annectens; assembly: GCF_019279795.1. Taxonomy (NCBI): domain Eukaryota; kingdom Metazoa; phylum Chordata; order Ceratodontiformes; family Protopteridae; genus Protopterus; species Protopterus annectens. The sequence goes on along the minus strand of NC_056726.1, from coordinate 366,084,345 downwards.
TTTATTCATTAATTTCTGAGTAGATGGTTTTCTTCCTCTTGATCTCTTTCTCCTAAATCCAGTCTCTGGTTCATGTCCAATGTACTCCCAGTTCTTCTAGCCAACTCCTGTGCTTTTTTCTTTCTCTCAATCATTTTCCTTTGGGACATTGGAAAAGGTTTCACTGGCAAAGTCTGTCTATGAGCTTTATCATCAGAAGAATAAGAAGCAGAATCCCCTTCAGTTTGATAGTTCACTTTTTGTTGGACAAACTTTTGCATTTCCTCCTTATCATGTTCTACAACATAAAATGTCTTTGATCCTCCAGGAAACAAATATTCTGAAGGGAGCTGGATACAGCAGCTTGAATCTCACACCTGCCTATCAACATTCCCCAATTGGTGGAATAGATTTGCTCCTCTTCTACCTGGTGTACAGAAAGTAATCATTTTACACAAATGCTCTTCTGTCTCCAACTTTTAGTACCTTTCCCTTCTACAGTTTTATCAGAATCAATACTTTCTGCTGATAGGATTGCATCTTTACTAATACAGTTCTTGGCTGCTTTTTTATGGCCAGGTTTGGATGTGACCTTTCAATTAGCAGCTCCTGTTGTGTAATACCAGTCCAGTTGCTTATTTGTGCTTTTATAAAATTAATACAGTTTGTTCCTTTCAGTTTCTCTGGTACAGGAGAAACTCTTAGGTTTCCCCTACATGCTTTGTCCTCTAATTCTGCCATTTGTGAAACATCTCTTCTTAAGCAGTCTCATACTTAGCCAGCCTTTTCTTCATTTCGACCTCTGAGATTGGTAGTTTTATCAGCTCATCTGAATACCTTTTTAAAGCTTCTTCCATTTTTTTAGCCTTTTGTTATTTGTGCTATTCTCCTTCAGTGTTTTATTTATTTTAATCATCTCTGAGCACATTTGACTTATTTTTTTCTTGTAGATTACTGGAAGTCATGTCTTGCGCCAAAGCTGGAGATTAAACTGCTTTCTCCTCACCTTCAGTAGTTGATTTTTTTCAGGTTCTCTAAATTTCTTTTTTTTTTTGCTGGCATCTAGACAGTGCACTTACTAGCCATTAACTGAAATTTACCCAAAAGACAAATTCACTGGCTATCTTTTCTGAGTTTCTGTTTTCGCATTGGGAGAGCTGAAAATAAGCTGTCACTCAATGTACAGCCATCTTTGAAGACTCCTTTTTTTTCTTTCTTTTGATAACTACCTGTACTTCTGCATTTCACCACCAACCTTCCTTATGTATCTTAGTTCCATACCTGACTTGGATGCATATTGGTTCTATGGTCTTTACTCATGTTGTTTTGAGAAGTTGCCATTCTTCTTCAGCTCCACATATTTTCTCTTCTTCCTGAGGTGCTGGAACCTTGAGTATTTTGTGCTTTCACTACAGCCAGTTTCCAGGTCTTCAGCCTAGTCTCTGTTGACTTTAGAGCCTTCTCTGACCATTGCTTGCAGTTGATTGTGGACCAGTGGCTTATGCTGTGGGGTGACTGTTTCATTGGAGATCACTTTACAACCTGTTACCCTACTCTAGTGCCCTTTCTTTATTGTGAAGAAGTCTACCTAAGTTGCATATTGGCCATGCTTGTATATGATCTTGGGCTGTCTGTCTTGCTGAATCATGAGGTGGCTCCAATCAAGCTATTTGCCAGACAGGAGTCTAGAATGGCCTCTCCTTTATTACTGTTGGCCCACCCATGTGAACCCAGAAAGTCCTCATATCCTCTTCTGTCTGCCCCAATATGAGCATTCAGTTCCCCATTATCAACACCAATTCATGTTGTCCTGCTTTATCTAGTAGGCTCTGTAGCTGCTGCCTGAATGCACTTTTCCTTGTTATCACAACCCTGTTGTGGAGTATAGACATAAAATATGAATACTGCTTTATCTTTACACTTGAGTCTGATTGCCTGAGTCAGTCACTAATTGTAATGACATCCCTCACTGTCTTCTGAAGATACTCCCTCTCCACAGTTCACACACCATCTCTAGTCTGCCCTCCCCTTGAGTAGTAGAGTCTGGATTCTAAGCCTTGTGATTTTGCTGCACTGCCTTTCCATCTTGTCTCCTGGATACAAAGCATGTCTCTCCTCTACCTCCAAGCTGTGTCCTGTTAGTGAACCTATACTGAGTTGTATCAATCTTTAGTTCATATTTAATAGCCAAAACTGGATTCGATCTTGAGGTTGTAGTGAAATATATACTCAAAACAACACAACACCACAAAAGTACAAGAAGAATGTCTTCACTGGTTTTTAGCATAGTTGAATTTTAATGTCCGTTTTCATTAAAACAAACTTCATCAGAAAATACTTCAGGTTAAAATCCAAGTTAATAAATATGGTTTCAAATTGCCATTCCAGCCAATAACAGAACACTATCAATTAAACAATAAAACAATAAACATACAATATTGAAAACATTTAACTATTTAGTGATCACCTAGCTTCCGCTCTCTGATGAAGTTTGTTTTAACAAAAGCGAACATCAAAATTCAACTACGCTGACAAACAGTGAAGATGTCCTCCTTGTGCTTTTTGTGGTGTCACGTTGTCTTTAGTTCATATATGGCAGGTTGATCAGTTTTACATTCAGCTTTTCACCCAACAGAGCTATCCCAGGTAACCCAAGTAAGGCGACTGGACACTGACCATCCAGTAGCTTAATGACCTTTGGCTGCTGGGCAGGCACTCAACTGTCCATATTTGAAAGGAACATTCCTGTTTTCAGGCCTGAATTACCCCTGCACAGGATATCCCTGTTTTCAGAGCTATGTCCCTATTTTCAGGTTTGATTTACCCCTACACCCAATTTTCTGAATCCCTTTCTAGTTTACAGAAAACCACAATACATGACCGATATACTAGTGGCCCACTTATTGAAATAAATTATTATACTGTCTCTGAAAATGTGATTATTTTTTTTCTTTGTTTTTTAATTGTGTCTCTGAGTAGTATTCCACATTTATACGGGAAACATGAAGAGTTATATGCTATTTGATATTCAAATTTTATGGTAATTAAATTTTTAGATTTTTAGCTGGATGTTCCTACTTTTCAAAGACCTTTGTTTCTCTTTTCAATGTCAGCAGGTTGAGAGGTATGCTGCTGAGCTTTATAGCAGGCACACACTGACCAGTAGAGGCACATATGCCCCCCGACACCATTAGCATGGGGTCCTTGGTGTAGGTCAGAGCAGGCTGCATCCTCAACCCACTTAGCACTAGCAAATACCCATGCCATTTTTGGTAACCTTATTCAATGTGACCAAATCACATAGAGACAATTATTTTACATTGTTGAGTGGCTAGACCTGTCATAGTGCAGTCTGTGATCCATGTTCTCCTATCTAGATGGTAGCAAGCTCCACAGTTGATATCCAAACTGGTTGGTCTATACAGCTCTTCACCCAATAGATAGTTTGAGCTGCTGCCCATGACTCCATTCCATTTTGGGTAAATCTGAGGTAAAAACACCCAGCATGTTTTTGAGACATGGAAGAAATCCCACAGAGACACAAGGAGAACATACAGACTCCACAAAGACATTGGCTGGAGGTCAGGATCAAACCTAGTACCTTGTGCATGGGGAAGTGAAGACCTTAAACATTATGCCAACTGAGTCAGAAATTCCTTCCTCCTTGCACAACCTATCCTTCCTGGTATTGCTTCAAGATCCAGGAAAGTTATAGTCCCATTTTATTCTTCCTTTATTAGGTTGATCATTGAATGCTTTGCCCTCCTTTGCATGTGCCTCACTTAGCACAAAAGACAACTCCAAAAACCTAAACATTACTTCAACAAAAAGATCTCATATCTTAGTACCCTTAACTGCTCTGACATACTAAAAGCCCTATCCCTCTATTCATTCTTGTACAGTCTCCTAAGGAATTAGCTCTTTTTATCCTTCCATGCTATGAATGACCTTGCACTCTTTGAACTCCTTAATTTAAACAGAACTAGTAGTAAAGCAAACAGCCATTCATGAGACCTAAACATATATAGCCACATAAACCATATCAGCTTGTGAGACATGTACATTACCCAACATGTCCCCATTTCTGGATTAGGCTCCCTTTACATATCATGCAAATTACTTCCCTTGGCAACCTTTAAAACCAGTATGGATGATTGGATGGGCAATCACAAATTTTCACCTAGAGTGTACAATGATAATATAGTTATTGGGAGGCAATATTAATTTTCCTTCCACTACTGAGAGATACAGCTGAGCTTCTCAATGGTCTTCTTGGAGACTGGTTTAGGAGGAACCTATGAATCTATGACCAGGATGAAGTGGTTAGCCTCAGTAGTATATGCAACCTTGGTTGTTTGATGTAGTCTTTTTTTTTTTTGTACTTAGCCAGAGTTACATATTGGCTGCCTTTGTATTTCTTTGAAATTGGTTTGGTCAGGATTCAAGGATTCAGCTTTATTTTAAGTTAAACTGATCTCATATTATTCCTACTAACAATTAGGCTTTTAATTTTGTGAGTATTCCAAGACAGAGTGACTGTTCTAACATGCATTTTGTGTATGAAAGCCAAGTTGTTTAGGAAGCTGAGAAAAACAGAATTAAAATGGGCTATTCTATTGACTTATCAAGAATTAGTCTAAACAGAATAAACCAGCTGATGGAACTGAGAGTATAGTTAAAAAATGAAGGGTAATACTTTTTCAGATACCTGGAAAAGCAGAATCACAACCACCTATGTATTTTACTATTCTTTCAAATTATAAAAGCTGGCAAGTGATAATTTAGCAGTTTTGCCATATCTCCAGCACAGTGCTATGGTGTGAATCAGTCAGAAGAAAGTTAAGAATGATAAGATCACCAATATTTTTGTTAGTCCTGGTCTGGTCATAAGACATATTATCTGGTTGAGCCCTTATAAATAGAGCAATGGGTGACTGAAGCCATGATTACCGTGTGTGTGTGTGTGTGTGTGTGTGTGTGTGTGTATATATAGCCATGTAGCCTGGCAAATGAGTTGGTTACTTGTCCTGTTAATATATCATTACGTGCCAGAAGCATTTTCATAATCCAGGTATCATTAGAGCAATACATCCAGGTATACTATAATATAATATAGCCACTGTGCTAAAGATGTAACATATCCACTCTGACATGTTCAGATATATAAATTAAAATAAAATAAAAGTGACTCAAGCAAAGCATATATTTTAGTATAAAAATCAGTTAATATTTAAACAGCAATATACTGAAAAATCTTTTCTATAAAGTCTGTATAAAAGACAAATATTTTTTATATTTAATAGCATTTCTTCAAACTAACAGATATGCAATTTTTTTTTATATTCTTAAAGCAGTGATATGGTAACTGGAAATCATCACCTTAAACCTCTCCCTCACTAAAGCGAGGAAGTTTAGTTGCATTCCACAACAATTACCAATGATAATTCCTTATATTCCAAAAAAATATTAATATCTTTATCTCTTCCTGCAGGAATAAATACATCAAGATCTTGGAAAAGAAATTCAGAAAATAAATGTCACATTGCAGAATACTTATACTGTATTTTCTATGCTGTCCTTTTCAGTAGCATAATCATCTTCAAATATCCTTTCCTGTCATTTCATATGACTTTTTCAAAGTAAAATAATTTTCACAGAACAATTCAGCATAACCCCGAAAGACATTGTTTTTATTTGTAAAAGATTAAATATCAAAAGACAGTTTTATACCTTACATATATTCCACACTCTACAAAATGCATGCTTAGTCATTGTGGTATTACTGTAATATAGCAAAAAGTATTACATTATGATTTCTTGGAAAGCCATTTAAGGATTGCTTTTAGTTAGTTTAATGTTATGGGGCTCCACTTACAGTCTTGTGCGATTTTTACCTGTAATGCCATTTCCCAATAGGCTGGATGCTGTTTTCTGTTCTTGTTTTCATAGGTTCATATGTATATACTGTGCTAATGACCACCGGGGGCTTTGTAAGCCTAGCTGCACAACCCAACCCAATTGTGTCCCTATGTATCACAGGCATTTATTTGGAGGGGGTATATTAATTTGGACATTTCTAAAGGTTAGGAGAGTTTGTTAGTCTGGGCACAGTTACAGTCTGCCTCTGTCTATCAGAGACATGGGAGCCAGACCCAGGGTGAAGTTCAGATTTCCCATCCATTGGCAAGTATCAGAAATGTCCTGTACCATGCATTAGCTGTCTACAGAACTCCCTCTATGACACAAGAAAGCCATAATGTCTATCTACAGGAAATAAAATCACTCAGTATTAAACCCAATACTATTTTCTTAGGTGATCTAAACTATCCATTTATAGAGTGGGAAAACTACATCACCACTAGTGCACAAGCACAAACATTCCTGGACTTTGTCAATACAAATAGCCTGTACAATTATGTTAATAGCTGCATAGAGGCATCTGTACCCATTGTGAATAAGTACAGCACTAACTCAAAAAATAAGCCACCCTGATGGAATCACAAAATCAATAGACTGTATAACAGAAGGAAGAAAATCATGGCAAAAAATAGAAGGTGCAGCACCCAGCAGGATAAAAGCACTCTCATCAAATTAAACAAACAACTCAAAGGCTACCAAAGCCAAATTTAAGGTATATATGCCCTCTAAGCCCAGAGATAACCACAAAGCTTTCTTTAGCTATGTCAGTAACCGCAAATTGTGTGCAAAGCTCATTGTTAATGGAGCCACCTATACTAAGCTAGAATATACAGCAAACCTACTGGCAGACAAATTCAGTTCTAACTCTACCTCTCTCTCTCACCCTCAACCACCCCCTCACATAATACCACCAAATACAACTCCTCTTACTATCACTAGGCAACAGATCCTGAATTCTCTTTCTAAGGCCAGGAACACTGCATCAATGGGCCCAGACAATATCCTAGGATGCATTGTAAATAACAAAGGCACAATATATCAGGCCATCTGGAATTGCTATTTAACTGTAGCCTCCAAACAGGCTTCATGCCTTACAAATGGAGAACAGAAACAGTCATGGCTCTGCACAAAGGTGGACAATCTACTGTCCATGGATACTACAGACCCATAATTCTCACTAGTCTCATATTAAAGTCATGGAAAGAATTATCATGAAAATGATCAATAATGACATAGAAAATCTCCAGACACTGGACCTAACCCAGTTTGGTTTTGTTGTGGGCAAGTCATGTCTACTCAACCTGATGGACTTCTTTGAGGAGGTCACCAGTGCAATGGATAAGGGCAAAATGGTTCAAACTGCCTACCTTGACTTGACCAAAGCCTTTGACAGAATACACCACTTGGGCGTTGTTGATAAACTCAAAATGTTAGGTATAAACCCTTATGTCACCCATTGGATAGCTAGCTAGGTCACAGACAGGACCCAGGAAGTTAGAATTGGGGAGTTCATCTTTACAAAGACGACAGTCACAAGTAGAGTCTCTCAGAGATTGGTCCTTGGACTGCTCCTTTTTGGCATTTACTTCTCTAAAGTCAAGACCAATGTCAAGGGCCTCAGGCTGACCAAATTTGCAGATGATTGCAAATTAGGAGCAGTCATAGAATCCCCTACTGACACTAATGTTCTCCAGGAAGAGCTGACACAGACAAATAATTTGTGTCAGAGCCATGAACTAAAACCGAATGCCCAGAAATGCATAATAGTATCCTTCGGGAAGTCATCCACCCCTGGTAACTATCATATTGACAACACACCCCTTAGAGATGACCCATTAGTCAGAGACTTGGGAACAAATGTGGACAGTAATCTATTCTTTGACCATCACATGTCTACAGTAGTGAGGAAATTGTCGGTCGTCTTGTGTATTCAAATAAGACAATGAGGCTTTGGTGTTTGCTTAAGTAGTTTATTACACACAAACACATCAGAATGGATGACTGAAACATTAAACTTAAATGAGCTAACTGACTGACTGACTGCTACACACATACATGCTTTCACTCCAGCTGCTCACTCAAATGGCACTCTTGCTTGCACGTGCTCAGTACTTATATGCACATGCCCATGGACTGGAATGACTCTTAAAGGTACAACACACACTCTGATTTACATCATCTCTCTTTGACTATTCTGTCCTGCAATGAAAATGACAATTGGATAAGCATGCAACTTATACAGATATATGCAAACAATAACAATCATGTCCAGGTTGCCGTGCATTTGGGATTGGCTCTTGAGATACGACCTGACCTCTTAATGTAATAATTAGAACTGGATTTAGCAACAGGGACAGTCACTAGGGAATGTTCTTCTTCAGGATTTTCATGGATACTTTTAGGAACAGGAACAGACAATGAAATGTTCTCTGGAACAGGAACATTGGACAAATCACTCTGAGAATTAGTCTCTCTATTACAGGCAAGATACTGTAACATTGGCTCGGACACATGTAGTAAATGTTTCCAATTCTGCCTGAATTCCATCCCTTGAGACTCGATAACGTATGATCTTGTTTCCTCACACAAATGTTTCACAAGTCCTATTTGATCAAATCCTTTTGCATTCTGCATCCTCACTATCTCTCCTTCTTTTAATGGATTCAGAGGTTTGCTGGTTTTGCCGCAGTAGGACTTTTGGGACAAACTAAGGCACTGTACGAGCACATCCACTCATGCATGAATCGTGCCATCCCAAATAGAACCAAAATGCTCTCATCCAAAAAAAGGAAGCCAATCTGGTGGTCCCCTGCCATAAACAAACTTTACAACAAAAGGAAGAAACTTTTGCAGAAAAGAGGAAAATCCCAGGATGCAAAAAACTCCCTTACTAGCCTCAGTAAGAAACTGAGATGCCTCATAAAATCCTCCAAAGCTAGTTACGAAAATAAAATTGCCAAAGATTCCAAAGACAACCACAAAGCATTCTATAACTATGTCAAGAATCTAAATGGCAATGCTCAGATCTGCTCTGAGCTAAAACAGAATGGCATTAAATATACTGATCCGAAGGATATTGCCAATATCCTGGCAGATCGATTTAGTGCCAACTTCACCCCCTCTCACCCCCTAAATGGCCCATCTCAATACCGGAAGATTGCCAAATTCCAGTAATAACGGCCACACAGGTACAAAACGCACTCTCTAAAGCCAAGAATACAACATCCATGGGACCAGATGACATCCCGGGCTGTGTACTACATGAACTACAATATGAACTGGCACCTCACCTAAGTGTCATGTTTAATCATAGCCTCACCTCAGGTTTCATGCCCACTGAGTGGCACAGAGCTACAGTTATCCCAATCCACAAGGGGGGATCCACCTTGGATCCCGGAAACTACCGTCCCATCAGTCTGACAAGCCTTATCTGCAAGGCCATGGAGCGTATTATCATGGAACTTATAAACAAAGACATTGGCAATCTTCAAACACTGGACCCCACCCAGTTTGGGTTTGTGAAGGGCCGATCTTGTCTCCTGAACCTGATTGACTTCTTTGAATCAGTCTCCAGAGCCATGGACAAGGATAAGGTGGCCCACACAGCCCATCTAGACCTTGCCAAGGCCTTTGACACCATCCCCCACTCTGGAATCATAGATAAACTTACTAAGTTGGGCATTAATCCCTATGTCACCCAATGGGTTGCTAAATGGCTTACTGACAGAACCCACACTGTAAAAGTAGCCGACTCCAAATCCAGCTCCAGACAAGTGACAAGTGGAGTACCTCAGGGTTCAGTCCTGGGGCCGCTCTTGTTTGGCATCTACTTCTCTGAAGTACAGGTCAACACTAAGGGACTCTGGCTAACAAAGTTTGCAGATGACTGCAAACTGGGAGCCATTATTGAATCCCCAAATGATGTGGATACTCTACAAAAGGGCCTTACAGAAACAGATGCTTGGTGCCAGAGCCATGGGCTCAAGCTTAATGCCAAGAAATGTATTGTTATCCCCTTTGGGAAAAAACATGTATCCATGAATTACCATATAGGTGGCAGTACACTAAACACAGAAAGTGTGATAAGAGACTTAGGGACACAGGTGGACAGTGGTCTCACCTTCGATAACCACATCGCCACAACAGTCAGGAAATCCTTCTATGTGGCACACCTCATCACGAAGGGCTTTTCATCCAGAAAAAAGGAGGTCATTGTCCCACTGTACTCATCCCTCATTAGACCCATTATAGAATACAACGCCCCATTTGGTATGTACCTCTCAAGACATCTGCAACAACTGGAAAGGCCTCAGAAATACCTCACTAAAAGAATCACAGGCCTAAAGCAGATGCCCTACGCTGACCGCCTTAAAAAAACTCCAGCTATACTCTGTCGCATATCGTCTACTCAGAGGCAATCTCTGCTTAACATACAAGCCCATGTCAAACCCAGAGCTGTTGGACATGCTACACTTAAAGAAATCCCAATCCCTCAGAGCTACACGCTCCAGGGATCTAAACCTTGTCATCACAATAAACAAAACATGCTGGAGGGATAGGTTCCTGACCCAGAGACTCCCCAGACTCTGGAATAGATTGCCCATACATGTAAAGCAGAGTGCCTCTTTGGACCTCTTCAAGAGGAACCTTGATGATTGGATGGGAGAAAGGAAATTCACCCCAGGGATCACGTCAGTCGCCCTGCTAGACAGGGGTCCAGGAAAGTAAATAATGTCGGAAGAAATAGCCAGGGAATTGTTATGGCTAGGCTTGTATAGGCCCTAGGGCTGATAGCCTAGTACCAACCTATGAACCTATGAACTCGTCTTTAGGAGTTGAACTTTTACTACTTTGTTGTTTTAGCTCTCAGAGTCAAAACATTCTTATTGATTGGTAGCATGGTTCTGGTTTGTCTCAACATTAATCTCTGGGCAGGTGAACCAAGTAAATTGTCACAAGGAATGTTTCTGAGATTAAGCAGATTAAGAAAAACATCAGTATTGTCACATTTAGACTTCTCCAATAGCTGTTTTGCACTTTGAACTCACATTTAGCCAGGCCATTTGATTGTGGGTATTCAGGACTACAAGTAACATGAACAAAGTCCCATATTTCAGTAAATCTTTTAAACTGCTAACTTGTAAACTGTGCACCATTGTCAGAAATGACTTTGTGCAGACTACCAATGACAAAAAAATGTCTCTTCAACTTCATAATGACAGTGCTGGACATGAGATTAGGAAGTAGATTGATCGCAAACCAGTTTGAGTAAGAGTCTACTAACACCAAGTAATGTTGACAATTCCATTCGAAAATATCTGTAACTACTGTCGACCCAGATAGTTCAGGAATCTGGCTTAGTTGAAGTGGTTCTTTTTGTTGATGCAGTTTAATACTATTACAAACAGAACAAGCTGAAATTTCTTTGTCAATATCTTTTGACATAGATGGCCAAAATACTAGTCCTCTCGCCCTTCTTTTGGTAGAATCAGTTCTGGGGTGTCCATGATGCAAGATTTTAATATACTCTTGTTTCAAGGATTTTGGAACAATCACTTTTGAAACTTTCATGATGATACCATCTTCCATCACAATCTTGTCTCTGTAAGAAAAATACTGTTGCACATCTGGTGGTAAACAAGATTGCTTTGATGGCCATCCTTGACTGATAATGTGGTTGAGCTTCTGAAGAATTGAATCAGAAGCTGTGTGAGTTCTGAGCTCATCAAGACATGTGGAAGAAAAATTTCTCACTTCCATGACTTCAAAATCAGGTCTCTCATTTTCATGCTGTTTAGTAGCTTTTCCGGACGATCTGGATAAAGTATCAGCAAGATAAAGAAGATTGCCTTTTGTGTAAACCAAGTGAAAATTGTACTTTTGCAATTTCAACATCATGTGTTGCAATCTTGCAGGATTTGTGTGCATTGGCTTTTTCAAAATAGTAACCAAAGGTTGGTGGTCAGTCTCGATGTGAATAGGTTGGCCATAAATATAATCATGGAACTTTGAACATAATTGCTAAGAGCTCTTTCTCTATTTGAGCATAATGCATCTTGGTTTGGGTAAGAATTCTGGATGCATGGGTTACTGGTCTGGCCTCTTAAAGAATGACTGCACCAAGACCAAACTTCAAAGCATCACAAGGAAGAGTTACAGGTTTCTGAACATCATAATATCTTAAAGTGGGTGGACTGGCAATTCTCTGTTTCAGGACATGAAATGCTCTTTGTTGTTGTTCCAGCCAGAACCAGGTTACATCTTTGCATGTCAGTTCTCTTAGTGGTGCTGAAAGGTCACTCAAATCTGGAATAAACTTGCCCAAATAGTTGAACATGCCAAGAAAACGTTGTAAGGAGGTGACATTGTCTGGAGCTGGCATCTCAAGAATTGCAGTTTGCTTGGAAGGATCTGGTTGCAAGCCTGAACTAGTAAACAAATGACCCATGTAAGGAACTTCATGTACCCTGAACTTACATTTCTGATGATTTAACTTAAGATTCACTTCATGAGCATGTTTCAGAACTTTCCTGAGGTTTCTATCATGTTTGACTTCACCATTGCCTCCTACAAGAATATCAGCTACTATAATAGCACATGGATAGCTAGAAAAAAATTTGCTCCATCGCACGTTGAAAGACTTCACTGGCAGAATTTAACCCAAATGGCATTCTCAAAAATCTGTACCTTCCAAATGGTGTGCTGAAAGTGGTTAGCAATGAAGATTTTCGGTCAAGCAAAATTTTCCAAAATGAACTTTTTGCATCTAAGACAGAAACAACAGTGGCATTTATCATATGAACAGCAACTTCCTCAACCATATGCATTGGATGATGAGGTTATTTTAGTGCTTTATTCATATATCTTGGATCAACACATTCTAATATCATCTGAGCTTTTCTTATGAGTTACCACCATGGAGGATACCCATTCAGTTGGTTCTTCTACTAGACAAATTATTCCTAGATGCACCATTCTGTCTAGCTCTGCTTTGACTATATCTTGCATGGCTACTGGAGCTTTCCAGGCTGATCTGATAACTGAGCTTACCTTGTGGTCTGATTTCATGGAGTACACAACTGGGAGTTTGACCAGCTTGTCTTCAAAAAGTTCAGCATAGTCAGAAAAAAATAGCTTGTGCAAAAATGTTGTTGCTACACATGATTACATGGTGGACTTCTGCATTAAATGAAAGCAGTCCCATTTTAAAACTGTCTTTAAGGCCTAACAATGACTGCACCCATCTCTTGACTATGTAAAATTGCAAGTCATAGCTGTTTCCAGCAGAATAACATGAAAGCACTACTGAACCTTCAGTTTCAATTTCTTCACCACCATAAGCAACAAGCTTCACACACTTTGCCAGATCAAGCTTCTCACCAAATTTTACTGTGGTAAACATTTCTGCTGACATAACATTGCACTTTGAACCAGTATCAACTTTGAGCTCTACAGGTCTCCCATTAATCATAGCAGTACAAAATACTTCATTTGTTTCCAACAAATCTACTGCATTGCCTGTTTCATCAAGCACAGACACACTATCAGCTAAGAAGTAGGGTTGCAGCTTTCTAATTGAACAACTTGTCTCTGAATGCTCTCTTTTAATACAAGAATATGCCCCTTTTGATTTACAGAACTCTTTGAAATGATTCCACTTTTTACATGTGTGGAATTGCTGGCCAAAAGCTAAGTACTTTTCTCTTTTGGGCTCATGGCTACCTCCTCAATTACAGTTCTTTTTAGCTTTTTTTTTTTTTAAAAAGCTGTTTAAGGTTGTATCTTCTGGTATTTAAGCCCTAACTTTGAGAGGATTTCTGTCTATGCACACTGAGCCGAGTGGAGGATGGGCATTGACTGCAACACTGATCTGAGCTATATAACAAAAGTATCCTTTTTGTTTTGATTATTTTAACTAGTTATTGCTTCTAGCAATTTATATATAGCACTTTTTATTGCCTGCTGTATACTTTGTACTGTATTTTATTGCTATTAACTAATCTGCACGGTTAAACTAAAATTGCCTGCCTTATAGGGCCTGATAAATAAGTTTTTTACCGTCACACTGTTTGTAAAGCTTTTTAGCTAATTTCACTGTGTGAAAGGTATTAACGAGAAATTTTCTCTACTTGTTAGGCACCTGTTTGTTTGTTCTGATTTCCTGCCAAGGAGTGTATCATATAACTGATTTGTTTTCAACTAAAAACATTCTGTAGAGTCTCCTTGCTCCTTTATCTGTTTAAAAACTTTCATTTTGTGGCTCACTGCTGTTCTTCTGCTATGATAAACATTTATGTAGTCTTTACTGTCTAAAAGAGTGTAGGCTGGCAGCTGTAGAATTGTTCCCCACTCTCCCTCCCTGTTGGTGTCTTGCTGTTATACTTGGTGGCTTTGCAGTTGCCCGCCCCTACTGTAAATTTGATCTGGTCTGATTTGATTAGACCTCCCAGTCTAGTGCCAATAGCTCATTCTACCTAATACAGAGAGAACATTTTAGAAGGCCAACCCACTTAGTTTCCTAACCTTGAATTATCTTCTGCTTCTCCTCTCTCCCTTTCCTTTATTAAAAAAAAAACGTTGCTAGAATCTCTCTGTGTTCTGCTTAACTGTAACAAAAAAAACTTGACACTTGTTTCCTGACTTTCCTGTAACTAATCTAGTCCAGATACAGATTTGCTATATCCAGGACTGTTTATAAGCTTCTGAGCTCCGCAAGCCTGTCTGTGTTGGAGGGAAGTCTGCTAGCTAGCACTAGGTAACCTATCTACCACATAAGGAGTGGTTTCTGACCCAGAAATTGTAGTTATTGGCCATTTGGGCAGTTTTTCCAACTCTCTCAACTTCCTGATTTAAAAGCCAGCATTTGCACTTGCTTCCACCTCTTCCTGTAACTAGTCTAGTCCAGATACAGATTTGCTGTATCCATGACTGTTTATAAGCTCCTAAGCCCCCCAAGCCTTTCTGTGTTCGAGGGAAGCCTTCTAGCTCATCACTGTGAGTGGTAAGTACTAGGTAACCTATCTACCACATAAGGAGTGGTTCTGGCCCAGAAATTGTAGTTATTGGCCGTTTGGGCAGTTTTTCCATCTCTCTCTCAACTTTCTGATTTAAAAGCCAGCATTTGCACTTGTTTCCCCGCTTTCCTGTAACTAGTCTGGTTCAGATACACATCTGCTGTATTCAGGACTGTTAGTAAGCTCCTGAGTCCCCCAAGCCCTTCTGTGTTGGAGGGAAGCCTGCTAGCTTATTAGTGGGAGTGGTAAGTACTGGGTAACCTATCTACCACATAAGAAGTGGTTTCTGGCCCAGAAATTGTAGTTATTGGCAGTTTGGGCAATTTTTCCATCTCTCTCAACTTTTTGATTTAAAAGCCCGCATTTGCACTTGTTTCTTTCCTGTACTAGTCTAGTTCAGATACAGATTCTTCGTTTCAGCACTTGAATTTGCTTATTTGTGCTCGGCACTTGTTCAGAACTTGTTGTAAACACTAAATAAGCTACAAATTACTACAGCATTCAACCCTCCTCATTACCTAGAGGAAAACAGTTTTTCACTTACTTTCCTCACTTGCTTAGAGAAAAACAGCTCTTGTACTCACTTTCCTCACTAGTCCTGAGGAAAATATTTTTTTATTCAGGCATGTCCAATAGTCAGCTCCCAGTGTTCTCTCCTGTCTATCTGATGAATCTGGGCATCTTGGGGCAATGTAGCAATTGCCTCATGTACACAGACAACCCTCTCCTCCTACCACCCAACACTACAACCTGTGAGAGATGCAGTTATCTAGCCAAACTGGAGGTAAAGCTCTATCCAACCAAGACTGAACTTGACACTCAAGAGGAAAAAGTAAAAACTTGCACCACAACACACTCATCACATACTCCCACTAAACCTACACCACCAAAATCCACAAATAGAAACATAAAAACATTCACAGAGGTTTTCAATAATAATCTTCTCAAGCAACAGAGACCTCCAAAGCAGAAATGCAAGCAACCTCCACACCCCCAACACAACCCAAATGACACATAGTCCACAGACTCAGTGTGCCAGTCAACCACAGCCCATAAGGCAAAACAACGTACCCAACACACTAGTCATAGGTGACTCTATAGTTAGGCACACTGATGTCACACTCACCAGGCTAAACAAGGAGAACGTTACTGTCAGCTACCTGTCGGGTGCCAGGATCCGCCACATAACCCACGCACTCAGGTCACTCCACAACAAGTACAAATATGACTCTGTCATTGTCCATGTTGGTGTGAATGACCTGAGATGTACCTCCCTGGACTACATGAAAAGACACATGAAAGGGCTCTCCGATCTTGTAGCCCAGACAGGTATGACCCTAGCCCTGAGTAGCATCCTGCCATCACCCAGAATTATATTGCAGTACAAGGACAAAATGATTGGCTTCAACAAATGGCTAAGCTTTTGTTGTCATTCTAACAACAGAATGTTAAAAACATTCATGGAGGTTTTCAATAATAATCTTCTCAAGCAACAGAGACCTCCAAAGCAGAAATGCAAGCAACCTCCACCCCCCCCAACACAACCCAAATAACACACAATGCTTTGCCAGAGATGGCCTGCACCTGTCACCCGTGAGATTCCGGATACTGGCTAAGGCTCATGCCACCCCTATAGTGCCTTTTTTAGGCAAGGTTCAAATGACAAATTCGTCACCATAACAGGAAGAGGCAAGCAAAAACTGAAGGTAATGTTACACAATGCTAGAAGTCTAAATCTCAAAATGCACTCCCTCAAGGCACTCCTTAAAATGGAGAACATCGATATCTGTGCAGTGACTGAGACCTGGTTCAAGGCTCCAGAGAGCACCCCTGCATTACCAGGCTATAACTCATACCACACTTTTTGGCCATCTAACCTGGACCGGAACACCAAAGGCAGAGGTGTGTCCATATTCATTAAGGATGTCCACACCTCCAGGCTAGTGGCTCAGCATAATGCATCCAAGGTTATCCAAAGTCAACTAACTCTGAGCAAAACTGCAATCCAAATTGTAGCTTGCTACAGATCCCCCACCATGTCCCAGGATTCCCACTCCTCTTTTCTTGATATAATGGAAAATATTAGGGTTCAACCAAACACCCTAATAATGGGCAATTTCAACTACCCCACCATTAACTGGGAAAACTAGTCATGTACCAACTCCTTCACTCAACACTTTCAGGAATTCATAAATTCCAATACCCTGGATCAACTTATCCACACCCCCACCAGGGGCAACAATATCCTAGAACTAGTCATTACCAACATGAGTAACTGGTGTTCCACACCTGAAGTCAAATCCTCACTGGTCAGATCCGACCATAAGCTAATCACCCTAGATATCCACATCCTGGCCCCACCGCCATTAAGGAAACCATGGTAAAACATTTCTCCAAAGCCAACTTCATGCTTCTTAAGGCAGAAGTGGCGAACTTCATGACACCCATGCAGATGGACAATACAGTTACAACTGCTGAATCCTACACAAATGCACTCTATAAGCACTTACTCGAGTGCATGGATCATACTATCCCAAACAGAACCAAGACACTATCCTTCAAAAAAAGGAATCCAATCTGGTGGTCCACTGCCATAAATAAACTCTACAACAGAAGGAAGAAACTGTTGCAAAAGAGAGTAAAATCCCATGAGTGGAGGAGCTCCCTAGTCAGCCTCAGTAAGAAGCTGAGATTCCCTTATAAGATCCTCCAAAGCTAGCTACAAAAACAAAATCACCACTGATTCTAGGGACAACAACAAAGCATTCTATAGCTATGTCAAGAATCTCAAAGGCAACACCCAGATCTGCTATGAGTTAGAGCATAACAGCACGAAAATTACAGAAACAACTGATATAGCCAACATACTGGCAGATAGGTTCAGTGCTAACTTTACCCCTTCTCACCCCCTAAAGGGCCCATATCTATACAGGAAGAATGCAGAGTCCCTGCAATCACAACTATGCAAGAAAAAGCTGCATTATCTAAAGCCAAAAACACAGTATCCATGGAAAAGGGCAACATCCCAGGCTGCATTTTACATGAACTTCAGAACGAACTGGTTCCCCACCTAAGCACTATATTCAATCATAGCTTCACATTAGGCTTCATGCCCACTGAATGGCGCACAGCAACAGTTATCCCACTCCACAAAGGGGGAGCCACCACTGATCCTAGGAACTATCTCCCTATTAGCCTGATGAGCCTGGTCTGTAAGGCCATGGAACATATCATCATGGAACTCATAAACAAAGATATTGGTAACCTCCAAACTCTGGACCCCACCCAGTTCAGGTTTATGAAAGGCAGATCATGCCTCCTGAACCTGATTGACTTCTTTGAGGCAGTCACCAAAGGCGTAGACAATGGTAAGGTGGTTCACATAGCCTATCTTGACATCACCAAGGCTTTTGACTCCATCCCCCATTCTGGAATTATAGCTAAACTCACTAAACTAGGTATAAATACCTATGTCACAAGATGAGTTGCCAAGTGGCTCACTGACAGAACCCACACTGTAAAAGTTGCAGACTCCAAATCTGACTTCAAACCAGTGACAAGTGGAGTACCACAGGGTTCTGTCTTGGGACCTCTCCTGTTTGGTATCTACTTCTCTGAAGTACAGGCTAACATGGAAGGCCTTTGGCTAACAAAGTTCACAGATGATTGCAAACTAGCAGCCATAGTCGAGTCCCCAAATGATGTGGACGTCCTACAGAAGGGCCTCACTGAGACAGATGCATGGTGTCAGAGCCATGGCCTCAAGCTCAATGCCAAAAAGTGCATTGTCATCCCCTTTGGTAAAAACTCTGTACCCATGAACTACCACATAGGCAGCAGTCTACTTAATGCTGAATGTGTGATAAGAGATCTTGGGACCCACATGGACAGTAGTATCTCCTTTGTTAATCACATCAGTACAGTAGTCAGGAAATCCTTCTACATGGCACACCTCATCACAAAAGGGTTCTCATCCAGGAATAAAGAGGTCATTATTCCCCTCTACTCAACACTCATTAGACCCATTACAGAGTACAATGCCCCTTTTGGAGTGTACATCACAAGACATCTGCAGCAGCTGGAAAGGCCACAGAAGTACCTCACAAAGTCAATTACTGGCCTCAAACAGATGCCCTACACTGACCATCTCAAAAACTCCAGTTTTACTCTGTAACATATCACCTACTCCGAGGTGATCTCTGCCTAACATATAAAGCTATGTCAAACCCAGAGCTGTTGGATATGCTACACCTAAAGAAATCCCAATCCCTCTGAGCTACATGCTCTAGGGATCTAAACCTTGTTACCACAATAAACAGGATATACTGGATGGATAAATTCCTGTCCCAGAGACTTCCCATACTCTGGCTCAAGCTACCCATCTATGTCAAGCAAAGTTCCTCATTAGCACTCTTCAAGAAAAATATTGATGAGTAGATGGGAAATAGGAAATACACCCCAGGGATCACTTTTGTGGCTCTGCTCAACAGGGGCACAGGAAAATAACTTTCTTGGGTGGCGTAAGCCAGGGAACCTTGTTGGCTAGGCTTACTTAGGCCCTTGGGCCAATAGCCTAGTGCCTACCTATGAACCTGTGATAGCTGACTATGAGGCCTGTCACAAGTTTTGCTGACTCACACCTCTGCTTTACTGAGTGTGCCCTGGGTTTTACTGTAGCTGCTCTGGGTTTTGCTGAAGCAACCACAGGTTTTACTACAGAGGTACATGGTGTGGTCCTGCCATTTGTGCTGCATACTATCAACATTAGTACTGGAAGGCACTACAATCATGTTTTTCTCAATTGTAAGCATGTTTGTGTGCTTTTCTGTGAGCTCATATATCTGACAAATCTCTATGGCCTTATTCAAAGTTAAACTGCTGTCTCGAAGCTAAATCTTTCTCACTGCATCATCTTTAATACCACACGCAAGCCTGTCTTTTATCATCTCATGTCTTAGATCACCAAATCCTTTTTTCCTTGTTTCTCAAGTCAGTTATATGTGCTGCAAAAGTTTCACCAGGGTTTTGATCTCTTGTGTAAAATATGTGCCCTTCCATTGTAATATTCATTTGGGGGTTACACATTTCTCTAAATTTACATTTTAAGCACTTAGGTTCTTCCCACATTTCAGCCAGTACCACAATATGACAGTCTTCCCCCTCCCCTGCATACACACGTGGGGCATACACAAATGAATGCTCCCTTTCAATGACTTCTGAACCAGCTAAACTAAGCAGAATAAATGCCTTTGTACATGCGTCTTTATTAGAAAAAGCAGCCTGTATGAAAATATCATACTCTTGCTCAAACACTCTCCAGTTTTCAGCAACATTATTATCAAATACAAGTGGAACAGGTCTGAGAAATCTCTACCATGCCAACAACATGCCCATGGAATTATATTCAAATGCACACACCAGGCACTTGAAAAATATTCAAATGCACAACAGTCTGTTTGAAATGACTGTATTCTGCAACATAACTGTACTGTAATACTGTACACAGTTGTGAACACTTTGCGCACCTCAGATATTTCAAATAGCTTTATTTAATATGAAAAAGAAGCACATAGCAAAAAAAATGGTCATTTTCCTTTTTTATACATTTTATGCGATTCAGAAGCTATTTCAATCATTTTCTTAAGCATTTTGAGTGCTTTTTGTCAATATATCGTAGTTTCAAACATTTACTTTAATTATAAACTCTTTTTGAATGTTTTTAATGTTTCACTTTATGTTTGTTGAGTAAAAAATCATTTAAATGGGCCGGATTCACGAAACTTCCGTGTAAGACTTAATATGTCTTACTCGGAAGCTGCAGTTGAATGGTATGACGTCAGCATGCCATGCATATTCATGAGGGCATGCTGAATCATACCCTAGTCTAACACAGTCCGTGTAGGAAAGTAGGGGGCGTGTCCCTTTGCTGTACTTGGCAATTGGACACCCCCCCAGAAGAGTCAGAGTCCTGAAAGTAAACACCCACGAGCGAGTCTGCTGAAATGTCAAGGAACACAACACCACACATCCCCACAGACTAAACCCTACTGAAAATGTGTAAAATGTAAAAATAGCAGTTTCCTTTTCTTTTTATAATTTCCAAAATGTTTGCCCACATTTGCGCTCGTTTGAGCGGGTATGCCCTTCGCTCAGCCACAGTTAGCGGACATTGAAAAGTATATAAGATCTACATATGCAAATTAAGCCAAGTAGCAATAGCATAGCAGTAGAGACGTCGGCCAAAGAGGAGGTAGTCACGGTTCGAGCCCCCACAACATCATTCTCCATTTTTTATTTAAATAAGTATGAAACAATTCCCCAACATATATAACTATAATTTAAGTAAAATGTAATGAAATGGCCCATGTATATGTGAACAAAACCGATATAATATATAAAAAAGGAACATAATTGCCCATAGCTTAGCAGCACTTTAACAAGCTTAATATGAGTGCCTGTAGCTGAGCAGCGCTTTAGCAAGCCTAATATGAGTGCCGGTAGCTGAGCAGCGCTTTAACAAGCTTAATATGAGTGCCCGTAGCTGAGCAGTGCTTTAACAAGCTTAATATGAGTGCCAGTTAATATGAGTGTTTATAGCTAAATAACGCGTTACCCAGCGTAAGCCGTTTGCGCAGAGCTGCACAGTGTGCCAACCAGCTTACCATCGGGCAACGTTGGGCAAGCTGTAGCAAAGTCGCCTTTACACAAACACACCTCCTAGCCTGTCTAGACAGTAGTAAAATAAAAAAGCAATTACAAGGGTCGAACCTGGGATACTGTGCACCATAGTCAAAGTACTGAACCACTAAGCCATGACAGTTGTACTTAGAAATACAGTATTACCATACATATAGGAATGAATGAAAATATATCCATGACAAAGCAGGTTTGCTGTAAGCTGAGAAATATCCAAAATGGCCAATCACAGATAAGTGCGGGAAAACCGGCATATATAAGCCCCATAGGCGGGAATACACACCATAACTGATTGTGGTACCCATTTGCAGTCAGGATGGCAGGTGCAGGAGAGGGAAATCGCTTCAGAGCACAAAGGTGGGGCGTTGAGGGTCAAAATATATGGTTTGGCTCCTAGTCCACCATCATGAAGGCCAACTCATGCAGGGCCAGGTTCAATGGGGAGCGTACAAGGCAGAGGCATGGAACCGGTTGGCACATGATCTCACCAGTGCCACAGGCATTCTGAGGACTGGTGAACAGGTCCGTCACTACCATGTGGACCTGAAGCGATGAAAGGAGGACCAACTGAACCGATGGATCCAGGAGGCCCGTCAAATGCCCAATGCCCCACTATTGAGTAAGTATCCATGTAATTAAGTATGTAAGAAATGCTATCCTAGCCTATAGTATGGATAGGTATGTTCCAATATTCCTTCATTTATATTACAGCTGCAGGTGTTCGTTCCATGATTCGGCAAGCCTATGCTGATAGGCTGGCAAGGTTGCGCCACCCGGCAGGTTAGTAATTATTCTGCTGCTATTGTTATAGAATATAAGTGAGACAGCCTGTAAAAGAGTTCAGTGTAGTAACCCAGTAATAAAGATCAAATAAGCCTAGAAGAAAGATTCTGATAGTATTGTAAGATTAGATAAGTGATGCAGCCTAGAAAAGAGTATTGCAATCCAGTCATAAAGATTAAACAAGTCTCAAATAGAGTTTCCACCTGTATTGTAATATCAGATAACTGCTTCAGCCTGAAAATGAGTGTTATAATCAATCAACAAAGCACAGAAAAGTGTCGAATACATCCTTGTAAATTCTGCCATATGAAATAAGTGAGTCAGCTGGAAAGGATTGATGTAACCCAGTAATAAATGTTAATAAAGCCTAGAATTAAGTACCATCCTGAAATGTAAATATAAAATAAGTGAGAGAGTGTGAGAAAGACAGTTTGAAACTACCAAGAAAGCTGTAATAAGTCTGGAATAAAGGTATACTGCATACACTATATAATGAAATAAATGAGACAGCCACAACCAAAGAGTGAAATGTCTTTAATAAAGTACAGAACCTGGACTGTGTCCATCCCACAATTTGGATATGTTGCTGTACCCTTGCATTATGGAGATAGTATGGTTGTATGAAATGCTGAACATCCACAGTTGTCTAGACCCATATAAATCAAATGTAGCAGGATGCTTTACCTGAACACAGCCAGATATGAACATATATGAATAAAAATGGAATGTATATTAATGTAGCAGTAACATCCCCATCACCAACATTCCTAAGGTTACATACAGGAAACTGTACTAATACATGTAGGGGATGTATATCTGCATCTACTAGGAATGTACAGTATATGTATAGGTAGTTTAAGTTGTTAATGAAATATTTCTCCACCCTACCCTATTCTCACAAATGATGCCATTCCACACCAAACTGGGTATGTGTATTCACAATTAATTCCCATGGACATTTGTCCTGTTGGTTTATACATATCTGCATGTACATTGATGCATGTGCCCTGTTCACATATCCAAACCTGATGGCCTGTTGCCACCAATGAACCCTGCATGCTGTTGGAATGTCCACTGTTGTTCTAAATATGCATGTGTTATGCTTGCTGCTCAATGTTCAGAATTCATGTGTGTTTGGTTAATGGGAATACTGATGCATGCTGTTACAACTAATTTTGAATGGTGTTGTTTGTTACTAACCCAAAATGCCATATAATACTGCTAAACATAGGACAACAGGGAAGGCAGGTTCCAGCGGATCCACCTCTCCCACCTCAGCTGGCGAGTGCACCTGGCACCAGTCCCCAGGCCGGGACCTCCTCCTCCGGTGGCCCTGTGCCACCTTCGGGTGGAAGCACTGCAGGGGATGGGGCTCGTCCCCCCTCTGCAAGCATGGCCAGAGGAGAGCCTCCACTCACCCTCCATAGGTTCCGGTCTGTGATGCATAGTGAGATCAGGCGTTCTGTGACTGATCCTCTACGCCAACTTGAGGCGAGAGTGGCACAACTCATGGTTGTGCCTGCCCGTCTTATCCAGCCCCCAGCACAGCCCTGGCCTGGGCTGTGAAGGCGCAGTGGTAACTACCTATGGGTGGGGATCTCAGTTCCACTGTTGCCATCTGTGGGCTCATGGGCTTGCGATATCCAAACATCCGTCCCCGTCAATTGTGTTTACTCCCCACATGTGTCATACTCCACCCCTGTATGCATCTTGTTTGTCTTGTCTGTTAACCTCCCCAACCTACCTCCCCAAATATACCTACTTCCTGTACCTCACATTCCACTCTCACCTGAAAAAAAAAAAAAGGGCACTCTGTTCCCACAAAAAATTACGCCCCATACATAGCTGCCCATTTCGCATACATGTCTGCTGGACATGTAAACTGATAATTACAATTGGCTGTACAACATATTTTGTTGCCCTCACCCCTCTCTCAGGGGTGGAAGGTGTCAAATCTCACTCTAAATTTCTAACATATGCACAGCTGTTGCTGGTAAAGAATTGGGCAGCTATGGGCCTTCCCTACATCCTTCCTGCACATCCCAAGCTTGTTTTCCTACTGTCCTACCCTCTTTGTGCCCCCTTTTTCACCACTGTCCTATTTCCCCATTTTCTTTTCTTTAAAAGAAATTAGCGTGGGTGTTAGCGGGAGTAAGCACTTTTAGGCAGTAGTCAGCATGTGTGCGCTTGTGTGCATTTAGCCAAGCGTAGATAAGCGTAGCTAAGCATCACGCAAACCCGCTTACAACTGCTTAAAAGTGCCTTAGTCACTCTGTATGACAAGGCCTGTAGTCTGCTCATCAGCAAAATAAAATACCCCTGTCAGTCTCGAACCCCAGACCTTGGAAACACTAGACTGCATGAATTACCACTGAGCCACAGCAGATATACAAGAACTTGGTGCTGAAAGAAATATATCATGAAATACAATGAGTGAATGTAAAGGGAAAATAGGAATGCCATTACACAAAGCTTGTTCTGTGTATCTTTACTGGCAATTCTTGTGGAATTGCATTACATGAGTGTGATAAGAGAAACAGCCATGCTAGTAGGTAATAATGTTACAGTAGCACCTTACAAACCCCACAAAGTATCAGAGCAGGATAAACACCGCCATATTTGAATAGGTAAGAGGCCAGACCTCCCAACTGTGACTGATTTACAGGGATGTCCCTGATTTGCAAACAAATGTTACCTGTGCTCCACTGACTCCCTGTGAAATGTACTAACAGTAGGCAAAAAGGTGGGGAATCCCACGTAATGGTAACTGTCAATACATTACAGTAGACACTACTTGCATGTCACAAATGGTGTATGTGCTCAAAATACCCCACAGTCACAACTGCAGAATATCTGAAATATATCACGGGTGTATCCCACTGATATGTACCTTTCCCTGAGGCTGGTCAAATATATACCTGAAAGTATCTCAGGCCTGGAAGTGTCAGAAACACACAGGCATATCAGCCTGTCTGCTGTTACATACTCTGCAAATAGCTGTAGAATTACTTCCACATGCATGCCCTTATGTAGGAGTACAACACAAAAATATCAAAGGATGTAGCCATCTAACATACTAATGACAGTATAGCAGTTCACAAGCACTGCATGTGCCTGATAATCATAATTGTTAGTACAATATACGTAGTTGTCCTCACCCCTCTCAGGGTGGAAGGTTTCAAATGTCACACCAAATGTCAAACATATGTACAGCTATTGCAGTTAAAGAAATGTGCAGCTATGGACCTTCCCTACACCCAGCCTGCACATCCCTAGCTGGTGTCCCCACTGACCTCCTGCTTCCTGCTTACAACTGTTTAAAAGTGCCTTATTCACTCTGTATGACAAGGCCCTAGTACTGCTCAGCAGCAAAATAAAATACCTTTGTAAGTGTCAAACCCCAGACCTTGGGCTCACCAGACTGCATGAAGTACCACCAAGCCACAGCAGACATATAAGAACTTAGTGCTGAAAGAAATATATCATGCATTACAAGGAGTGAATGTAAATGGAAAATAGGAAAGCCATAGCAACACATTCCAGTAAAGACAAATATCAGGCATTCAAGGAGTGAATGTAAAGGGAAAATAGAAAAGCCATAGCAACACATTGCAATAACTACTGTTGTATGCCAGTTAATCCACAAATCCCACAGGAAAGTACATACTCCCATGTAAACAGTGTTAGCATTAGCAGGTGTGAGTTAACATACACACTGAGAAGAGTGAACTGGAAGAAGCAACAGCGCCAGGTTTCAGTACAACATGCATTTCAGTGGCTACAACACAACCTCAGATATGAGAGATATACCAACCTTCTGACTGACACAACAGTGTCCACAGCAAACCAGCATGGTCCCCACCTTGCAAAACTGAAAGGCCTACACCTACCTAACCTATCATTTTACAGCAGTGTCCTGAAATCACAGTGAGAACTGCAATTACCACACAGCAGGCTGCATGCAATTACTAAATTACTAAATGCTGGCCACCAATTGGTGCAGAGGCCATCACATGCACATGTGCAGATACCTACAGAAGCAGCCTGTACTGCCAGTCCACACATGCAATAATATCATTGCAGCAACTGGAGGGAGAGAGAGAGAGAGTGACAGAGACAGAGACCAAAAAAAAAAAAAAAAAGCAAGCAAGGAAGCAAGCCAGCAAGCCAAAAGAAAAAAGCTGTCAGAGACACCAATCCACAAAATACAGAAATACAACACATCAACAGGTACAACTGACAGAGGTGAGAAATACAAAGGTAATGTATGTAACAGATATGTATTTGCTGGCATCTGAATGATGGGTCTGAAAGGTAATCTACATACTGTGAACCCTCCATATGTGTTAGCAGTCTGTATCTATATGTATATGCAGATGTGCATAGGGCAAGGGACATACTGCAACTGTTAGTGAAGGCTGGACATACATATGTAGTTGAAGGTTGCTATGTGCACATATCGATGTAGGTTGTAGTGTGTGGCATTGAAAACAGCATGCAGTGCAGGTATATGTCATGTGGTGGTGAACATCTGTGGGGGGGGGAACCCCGAGGCCAAAAATTTTAAAGGCCCTTTTTCTAAACCAAAGGCCCCCAAATACGGCCCTGAAGGAAA